>NC_061484.1:10583171-10603171 GCF_022539355.2 Hippoglossus stenolepis | reverse complement strand
TTCAGAACCGTTTTTTCAAAGATCAATAGAAACAAAAATGACCTTAATTTCTGAAATGAGTATTAATAATAATAATAATAGTTATTATCATTACAATTCAACACTGAACTTCATTACACAACATTAAAGACAATTAGAATAATAACAATAATAAATTATTATTATTCAAAAACATATTTAAATGATTTAATCATAATAAAAGATTCAAAATTGGAGACAGCTAATTATAAAGTCTGATACAATTTCTAAAATCAAAGACAAGAAATTAACTAATAAAAGTTGTGGCAAATGAACAGGCTGAAAGAAACAAATAGAATAGGTAAAAACAATCACGTAAAAGCCAACTTCCCTGTTTTTAAATCATCTCTTTAAAAACAGGGAAGTTTTAGTTCCGAGTTCCTCAGTTAAACTATTCGTCCCTGTCACCTTTGGTCAGTCTTTACCGAGTCTAACAGGGCCTCATCATTATATATTGGTGAGGAATGATTTAGAAGCTCAGTCAAGTAGCTTGGTGCCAAACCTTGGTGCCATGAAGGTCCACAGCAATATTTTAAAATCAATTCTAAAACACGCAGGCAGCCAACGAAGGGAAGCTGATATTTGGGAGATGTGATTTGCGTACGTGATTTGGTCAAGAGTCCGGCAGCTGCCTTCTGAACACCCTGAGAGTGAGCGATCATGTTTTGGTTCGGCCATGTAAACACAGCTTCACAGAAAGCCAGCTGAGGTGTAGTAAAAGCATGAATCACTTTTTGGAGATCACAGAGGGAGAAGTGAGTTTATAAACCTTCACTTTCTGTCAGGCCCGAATGTAAAGCAACAGGAAGACGGACAGACCGAGGGAAGTGCAGCGTATACAGCTTACACAGAGGCAGAGGAGACGGTTTCTGTGAGAGACAAACTATTCTTATTCACCACTGTGCGCGCTGAATAATGAAACGTCACATGAAGTCAGGCCTTGTGTCTGTCTGCAGTTGTGTGGTCATAGAGTTGGATTCAATCACACCGTTTTACAGAGGTCACAGACGCACTCTGTCTGGTTTTGGTAAAGTGGTGCTACTGTGGGTGCTCCGGCCTCATCACACAATAACAGAGGGCTTATTGTGTTCGATCCCCAGGGAGCATATGTAGCGGGAGCCGAGGGAGGGAGAGAGAGAGAGAGAGAGAGAGAGAGAGAGAGAGAGAGAGAGAGAGACTGTCAGTCATGTCACAGCACAGACACACAAACACGTGCATTCGGCTACATGGTAAATTCCAACAGTGACTCAGGGGCAGAGTCAGGGGGCCCCTGAAATGCCCCCTGACTCAATCCACAATCATGCTGTTGATTAGCAACACCTCAACAAAGAGGTGTTTAGCGGCGTGGAGTGTTGTGAACATACTGAGCACAAGGAGCAGTGGCTGAGAAGTGGAATATGCTTGTTGTAAGATGTGTTGTTTATTTTTGCTGTGATTATTGGGAACACAGTAGTTGCTGTAAATCCAAGGTCACCACCGCTGTCCTCCTTGGGTAAAAAAATTACAAATATTTTCCATCCTATAGGGGCTGATGATCTAAAGGATGATTCTTGGGAGCCCCATGGTGACCAAGGTGATCTCTTGTTGACCATGAAGGAACTCTCAGGATGTTTTGTAATATTTTTAGCAGTCACAGTGTGTACAGACAGTTCGATGTGCAGGGGCGAATATGAGGAAGTGTGGAGTTTTTTATAAAGTGGCCGACTCAAGGTGCTGCAACTTGGGCTTCTCCGAAGGCCAGTTCTCATCAAATAGAAGTGTCCTTTGCAAACCTCCCTTTTGACAGATGTTAACTACCATGTCGTCCTCATCATTGTCAGCGTTTCCCTCAACTGTAAAATGAAACTAACTGGCCTTTCTCTCTTTCCCTGCAGGCTTGACGTGTATGCTGGGGAAATGTTTCTCTCACTGTGGGGATGGTTACAACACCAAAGGGCGGGAATGTGTTGGTAATAATCTGCTATGACCTCTGATTTTAACCACCCCTTCTGTCACTGGAGTTAACCAGGAAAATAAGTGTTTTTGATGCCACTCAACTTGGTTATTTCCTTTTTTAGGCATTGTAGCAATGCTCTTTTCCAGGGCAATTTACAATGAAAACATCAGTAGAGGAGGTTTCAATTCCTAGATCAGCGCAATTCAAAAGCAAGCAGCTAAAAGAAATGCAAATTCCTGGCCCTGATGGCAGTGCTGTAACTTGGGACTGGTAATCATGGTGTACAGAGGAGGTAGAAGAAACAATGCTGATTAGAGAGATTGATTAAAATATCATGTTTTCTGATGTATTGTCCTCTCTGCTTCCTGTTTTCGTATTCAAATCTATAGATGTTGATGAGTGTGACGAAGTCCAAGGACCATGTGGAAAAGACGCAAGGTGCTTCAACACCAATGGCAGTTACTACTGTCAGTGCTTATCAGGCTTCAAGAACACACATGGGAACGTTAACTTCACAGGGACGAGTGGAGAGTGCAAAGGTGTGTGTTGTGTGTGTGTGTGTGTGTGTGTGTGCATCCACTGATTGCTTCTCTATACTCATTGTTACCACCATCTTCACTCTGTCAGATATCAACGAGTGTACCGATAAAGTTGGAATCTGCGGCAGTGCAGGTAACTGTTCTAACCGGATTGGGAGCTACAATTGCACCTGCCAGTCTGGTTACGTCAGCCCCCAAAACAGCACGGAAAAGTGCAGAGGTGAGTATTTACAGTTTTGTGTTGCTACCATAGACTGTATATTAAGATGGTCCACACATGTCAATTTGCTCCCACTAGCCAGAAATTATGCTAAAACATCACGGAAACAAACGCTGCCGAGGACAGAGTCTGTGCAGTATAGAGAATACAGAAGCTGCGATAGCGAGGTCACACTGATACGTGATTCAACCAATCGCGAGCCAGTCTCGGCTGTCAATTATGACATTTCACCCCATTTTCACATCATTGAGAAATTAAAACCAAACTAAAAGGAAAAATATTAGTCACCCACTCAGCAAAACTCCTCAAATTAGAAGTGGGACTTTTTGCTAATATTTCCAAGTTTTCATTTTTCATTTTTTCTACATACATGTAGTAATAATGTCATCTTAAATAGCTCTACTAAGTACATAGCAATTCTAGTCTAAGATACCTAGTAAGAACAACTGCTGTGACAACAAGGTCGTGATTTTATATAAAAACTTTTCATTCAAATAAAACTGAAAATAGCCTAATTCTTCAAGAATCAAGGGGCCCATAGCTTCCCTCCACCTGAGGAAACTTTCCAAAAATTTAAATCTGACTGCCCGGAGCAGATTTTTGGAAATGTCCTGCATTATTATTTTTTCAATCAAGATTTAAAAAGTGTCTCAACCACAAAGACATCTCCTTCCTTCACCACCCTGCTTCAGATACTTTGATGTTTGTTCCATTATGGACCAAAGCCATACATGTTATATTCAGAACTGTTTCTATTATCCTTTCACAGAGATAATTACATGTGAGGAAGCTGAAATTAACAGAGACAACATCTGCGGAGAGAAAGGCACGTGTACGAACGGTGATCGGAGTTACTTGTGCCAGTGTCAAAAGGGATACACCAACTACGGCAACAAAAGGACGCCGTGTTCAGGTTAGTGTAGGCGTACACTGTTCCTCTACTTGTTCATCCTCCTCGCATAAGCTTCTTTAGACAGTTTCCTCATTGCTGTGAATGCTCGCCCTGCCTTTACACTGCTTTTCATGGTGACTTATCTGAGTCACAATACTCTGTGGTTTATGCCGAACAAGACAACAGGAATGGTATCAACGCTCCTCTACTTTCTGTACATACTGTGATGAAGCATCACATGTTTTGATGTGATGTTTCCCTGTTTGCAGAGCTTAAATGTGATGGCTTCAGTGCTGATAGTGGACCTACACAGGTAAGCTGCACGTGGCATGATGTAAAACTGCAACGTCAATAAACAAATAAAATGTTTTATGGTTTTATCCTGGATTTATTCTTGCGTTCGTCCTCCTTTAGGCAACTCTAAATGCAGGGTTAGCGATAGTCCAGCATCCCATAGGTCAAGTGTCCTGCTAATCAGCATTTATTTTATTGAATATTAGTTAGACCACCCTGTGGCCCTGCAGGGTTTAGTGTATGTGAGGTTTACTATAGGGCTGAATGTTCTTATTATTCTCTCTCTCTCTCAGTCGCTCGGAGGCTTGGCAAAGATTTTGTCCATGATGAGAAACAGCTGTTTGGCTCTGTCCAATCAAAGTGATGGTGGAGAGAAGGCTGACGGAGAGGCGCTACTGGAGGTCAGTAAATCAGATACAAACACACACACACACACACACACACACACACACACACACACACACACACACACACACACACACACACACACACACACACAAATACATGCAATATTCTTAACCCCCCCCCCACCTCTCCTTTGTGCTGCAACAGAAACTTTTCACAGCCACCGTGGCCGTCCTGTCCCCTGGTCGTCCAGACAGCGCTGAGGATGTGAGTGTGTTGCTTGGCACAGTGGAAAACTCCATCATGTTCATCGGTCCTCAGCTCAAAAACAACTACACCAAGATAGAAACCACCGAGACAGGTAACAGTCTCCATTGGCACAGCTCTGCATATTAGAACGAGTAAAATCACACGAGCCACTAACTTTAATGATAAATGAATGAATGAAAGTGGAAACATTTCTGGAAGCTTATTTCAGCTGTGCAGGCTTATTTGTAATGAGTTGTTTGATGGAATAGAGGTAGAGATTGCTGTTCAATGGGGAAGCACACGACCCACTGGAACGATCCATTTGACCAATGAGAACGCAACACTCGACACCGACTGGGAAACAGCATCTGGGACAGGAACATACCCTGGTAAACTATTCTCCTCTCTCGTTTAGTCAAATAAGTCACGACTTCCATGTTTATGAAATACCATTTTTTTTGTTTTTGATTTTCACAGGCTTTGCTATGGCTGCACTGCTGAGCTATAAGAACCTGAAGATCTCAGGGAACAGGTCTTTTGAGGAGCTCAAAGGACATGAAAAAGATGGCGTGGCTCCGTCCTTCCAGATCTTCTCTAGAGTTGTGTCTGTCGTGGTCTCTAATCCCTCCACTCAGAATCTGAGCCGCTCTGTCAACATCACACTCAGACATTTAGAGGTAGCTCCACCTGTCCCAGTCTTTCACGTGTCACCCTTCTTCTATCAGTGTTATTTATTTTAAACAATTATGAGTAATAAAATATGAGGCTCTGAATAAAACAAACATATTGGTTTTGTTTTGTGTGTAGGACACAGAGGAGTCCCCTGAGGTGAGGTACATCTGTGCTTACTGGAATGAGAGAGAGGCCTGGTCCACAGATGGCTGCTATCAACATCACTCCAACGCCACACACACTGTGTGTACATGTGAACATCTGAGTAGCTTTGCTGTGCTCATGGCCCTGTACCCCATTGAGGTAAAGCAGACACAAACCAATGTTTTGAAAACCTCTTCAACAAGAAGTGCACTTAGTAGAGCGCATTACCACTATCAAGGCCAACAGCCAACAGTCTACTTGAATTCAATCAAGCTGCACCAACTTGAACACACTCATAGATATCAGTCCCTAAATGTGCCCATTTTTTTTCATCAAGATCGATGAATTGTGCCTTGGAAAATCTGTGAAAAGGTCAAAAAATGCCCTATCTCACAATGTTCAAGGCAAAGAAAAAGATTCCTAGATCTGCCTCCTGATCCTGATCTACACCAAAGCTTAATGGGTTCTTCCCTGACCCACACAACATCCTTCCACGAAGTTTTGTAGCAATCTGTCCAGTAGTTTCTGTGCAATGGTGCTAGGTAACAGACAAACAAACGCCAATGAAAATCTCCTTGGCAGAGGTAAAAATGGGCTAAATTGCTGTTTAAAACACTGATGACTTGTCAAGTCTAGAATCAGGTGAAAACCTAAATGCAGATATGACTTACGAACTAAGATTAAGAACAGAGTTTTTAATTTGACTTAGGTAAATAACTCACAAATATACACAGCGAAAACACTGACAGAGAAACTGACAAGATGAACTCGTACTGAACAAAAGGAAACACAGAAACTAAATATACAAAGTAGACCCAGGTACAACTAATCAAGGCAGGGCAGGTAATCAATCACAGGCGAGAATGCAGACAAAGACAGGAAGTGAATAATCTGAAATATGACACAGGTGTAAATACCAAGATAAAACAGGAAATCTCTATGAATGTGCAAAAGAACCGAGACATACATCTAAAAGCCAAGACATAGAAAGACAACAAAAAGTCCATCAGCAAAACAAGAGTCCAACAAAAGATCCATCCATCCATTTTCTATACCGCTTGTCCTTTCAGGGTCAAAAAGAGAGTTAGAGCCAATCACAGCTGACATTTGGCAGGACTTACAGGTCCCTGCCGGACAAACAGGGACAAACCAAAATGACACACTCACATTCACACCTTCAGTCAATTTAGAGAGTCCAATGAATCCTAGCTGCAATATGCATGTCTTTGGACTGTGGGAGTTGACAGTGCTAACCACCACACATTTACGCTGGCCATAAACAGAAGATTCACAAAGAAATCAAACAGTCCAGAAAAAGTTCCAAACACATCAGAAGTCCTAAAAAAGTTTCCTCCAAGGGTCCAAATAGAAATCAAAAGTCTTTCAAAAGCTGAACACAGGAACAGAATCATGACATCACTCTCACAAGCCCTGTTTCTATTTGCAGCTGTTAAATGTGTGAATCATCACCTCATGAGTCTAGTTAGTCACATCGGGATCTGACATGTCTTCTCCTCTAGGAACCTTTTGGGCTCCTGTTGGTGAACAACATCGCGCTGATCATCTCCATCGTGTGTCTGTTGCTGAGCATCCTGACGTTCATGTTCTGCCGCTCGATCAAAGGGACCCGCACCACCATCCACCTGCACCTCTGTATCTGCCTCTTCCTGGCTGACCTCATCTTCCTGGCTGGCATTTCACAAACTGAGCCTGTGGTATGTTCGTAAAAGCAAATATTTACTTCATCACGTGGAGGAATAGTCTGACTGTTGATCCTATCGTTAATAAAAATGTAGTTTAATTGAAATGTTTACAGTGGGTTGACCTATTCCACTCACCTTCCTGTTCCATAAATATCCCAGCCACTCTGTAACAAACCTCAACCATGTCTTCTTGTCCTATTACAGTGAAATAATATTGTGTTAGTCTAGAGGCAAAGAAAAGACAAGAAAAAATACTTGAGGCTCAGACAATAAAATTAAATATCCGAAAATGGGCAATACAAGGAGTTTGATCCTGAATGGGCCAAAAATAATAGCTGTGTATTATCCAGTGGTGTAAGGTTAACATAATTACAGTTTTAGAGTGCTTTACTTGAATATTTGATATAAATAAACTTTATTTATAGAACACTTAAAAAAAAAAAAACAGGTATAAAAAGTGCTTCACAGACATAAAAACAGAAAATGCTTCCAGTGCAATTACAAATCATAACAAGTTAATGCAACAGACAATGGATAAAAGAAAGCAATAAAACAAACAAATGTCTTGTTAAAAGGCATTTCATAAAGATTTCAAAGAGGATAATGAGGTGGCTTGTCTGATTGACAAAGGGAGGTTGTTGAGCCCTAACCCTCTGTCTCTAGTCTTGCCCTGGGTACAAAGAGCTGGTTAGCACAACAAAGATTACGAGCTGGGGGTGAGAAGGTCTTAAGTAAAGTGGTGCAAGGGATTTAAAAAAAAGTAATGACATTTTAAAATCAATGGATGAGATGTGATCATATTTTTGACTTGTTGAAAGATCCCTAGCTACAGTGTGTTGCACAGGTTGGAGGCGCAGTGAGTTGCAGTAATCTAAAAGGCTGGGGACACAGGCATGAGTGACAATTTGTGCATTATTGAATGAAAGGAGTAATCTGATCTTGTCAATATTCCTGATTTGACTGATTAGTGATTTGGTGATATTATTAAAATATCTTTGGAACGTTAGGTCACTAAAGATTACTTCCAAATTTCATGGGTGCACTGCAGACCCTGAGAAACTCACGCCTGAAATACACCATCTGTGTGGTTTAGGTCCAAGCACCATCTCTTCAGTTCTGTTTGGATAAAGCATTAGAAAGTTACAGGACATCCATGACTTTAGGTGTTGAGACTAGATGCCAGTGAGGCAGCTGAGGCGAGGTTAGATAGATTTATGGATAAGTAGACTTGTGTCTGCGTAAAAAGGCTACTAATAAGTTGACCCAATGGTAACATGTAAATTGAAAACAGTAAAGGGCCACAAACAGACCCTGGAGGAACACCACATCTCCACAATATGTCAGAAGGAAATATAACTGTGTACAGTTACTTTAGTATTTTACATACAAAATATGTGAACAATTTCATTAAACCATATAACAGCATGTAGTTATAATTAACACCTGTTACAATATTTAACTGTGGCTCAAACTTTAATTTTGGTTATAATTATACTGCTGCTGTTTTACTAATAGCATGTTTGAGTGCTAAACATTTTAAAATGTGTGATACTTATGTAATTCTACCACTTCTTCCCGCACTGACCGTTTAATCGAATTAGTTTCTAATCATTACAAAAAGCTGTTAACGTAGTCATAGAGACAAGTATTGTCTTTATCACATCAGCAGTAGATGCCATGTCAAAGCCTTTTATATCTGGTGCTCCTTCCGCTCTGATCTTGTTGTTCTTCATGTTGTCACATTACTTTACAGGGCGGCTGCAGGTTTGTTGCAGCGATGCTCCATTACCTCTTCTTGGGAGTCTTCACCTGGATGTTGCTGGAAGGCGTGCAGCTCTACCGAATGGTGGTCCTGGTGTTCAATGCCACCATCCGACCCCTGTACCTATTCCTCGCCGGTTACGGGTTGCCCCTCGTTATCGTCATCATATCTGCCATCATTAGACCAAAAGGATACGGCACCGACAAATTGTGAGTCTGTGAAGAAAAAGATAATTTCGGTCTGTATGGTGTGTGTGAGAGAGCCAGAGAAGATACACAGAAAGAGGGAATTGCGTGTGCCCGTGTGTTTGCACATCTTGCTTGTGTGATAGCGATTACATCAGTGGATTACATAGACCTGCTGGTATCTGTCTGTTATGTACAGAAAACCTTATCATGCACATGTTTTTTTTCCTTCCTTCTAACCAGCTGCTGGCTGTCTCTAGAGGACGGCCTCATCTGGAGTTTCCTTGGCCCTGTGTGCTTCATCATCGTCATCAATGTCTTCTTCTTCATCATCACTGTTTGGAAGCTCGCCCATAAGTTCACCAGCCTCAACCCAGAACTCTCCCAGCTAAACAAAATCAAGTGAGTCCCTCTGTTTGTTTTCCTGTGTGTGTCAAAGTGTTTTTTTTGTGCATCCTCCCTTGCTGCTGTAATTTAAAACTTACGTTTAAGAAAGGAACTGAGAAATACGTGGATGGAAAGAACGTCTGGAATATTTCCATTTTCCTCTGCCCTCTAATGGGGATACAACTACACAACGACATACCACAAAACACAACAACAAATCACAACGACAAATATAAAACCAACGGCAGATAAGAAATTACAATGGAAAATAAGAAAACATCAAAAAACACAACAGCATGGGGGTACCCACTATTGAGGCTCTGATCAGATTGAGGAACTTCAGGGCACTTCAGGGCCACTGCAGATTTATGTCATTGAAAAGAAAATGCATCGGGTCTAAATGTCAGATTTGTCTGTGGTTGGTCAATTCTTGGTGAAGTTGTAGAAAGACAAAGTTCATGTTTTTCGAAGGACTGAAATCAAAACCTAATGGTTCCCTTTTCATATATTTCTCTTCACTGTATATTAGAATAAATTATATTTATAGCTATTCATAGGAATAACAAAAACACATCACTGAAGAGCTTACTGCAAAGAGCCCATGTGAGGTACATTGCCAGAAACCACTTTTAAAACAGCATTTCTTTTCTTCCACAAACGTTCAATTGGCAGGAAATAAAGAAATGTCTGTGTCCTGTTGATACTTTGTTGAACCCTTTTTTTCCCACTTTCATTCTTCAGGGGGTTTTCCAGTCACTGCAGTGGTGACTGAGTCATCAGTGTGTCGGAGCTCATGATAATCATATCTTTCATTCTCTCTCTGTTGCCCTTTCCGCCCACATCCACCCTTTTTTCCCCCTGCAGAGCATTCACAGTGACAGCTATAGCCCAGATGTGTATACTGGGTCTCATGTGGGTGTTTGGGACCTTACTGTTCCAAGAAGGCACCATACATTCCAGGACGGTGTCCGCTTATATCTTCACTATTCTGAACAGCCTGCAGGGGGCGCTGGTCTTCATCTTGCATTGCCTGCTGTCCAAGCAGGTAGGACACATAAGATTCTCTCTGACACACAAGAATTGGTTTTATTGTTAAGTTGCGTTGTCGTGTTAGGACAAGGGTTAGTTATGATGATGGTTATGGTAAGGGAGTCAGTGTTTGTGTGTGTGTGTTTGTGTGTGTGTGTGTGTGTGTGTGTGTGTGTGTGTGTGTGTGTGTGTGTGTGTGTGTGTGTGTGTGTGGTTGTGTGGTTGTGTGTGTAACTGGGAGCTGTTAAATGTGTTAATGTGATAAATAAATAAAAATAAAGTATAAAACGAGTGATGACATCAGACAGTAGATTAGCAGTGGACTTTTGTTTCCACCCCTGATGTTTTGCTGACCTCTGCAGGTGAGAGAGGAGTACGCACATTTCCTCTCCTGCATCTGCACACCACAGAAGAAGAAATACTCAGACTTCAGCAATACCAATCCCTCCAGTACTCAGTCACAAGTAAGTATTAGGTGATCACACCCACTCTGTCACCTCCAAGGCATAATCACTTTTACTCAACTACTGTTACTTAAACATATACATACTCCACTTAATTCAAAGTGTGACGGAAAAAGTGTGAGGATTGTATGTCTATATTTATTTATTTTCGATAGTGATATGGACCTATGATTCTTAAAAAAGCTTAGCAAACATAACATTGACGAGAAAAGACAGTGCCTGCCATAATTGGAGAGGTATATCTATATTTAAAGTATTTATTAAAAGAAAACGTTTGACCGAGATGAAGGGAGCAGCAATGACAATTGTGATATTAAAGGTTTAGCACGATAATGTTTCATTGCGGCGACTTTTTACTTTTAATACCATACTTTAAAAATGTGAGTACTGTATTTTATCTTACAAGGTACTTCACATAAACAATCACATAAAAACAATTTAATTTAGTTAAATATTTATTAAATTGAGGTAATGCTACTTTTACTTGAGTCCTCATACTTCTTCCACCACTGCAGACACATGTACATTATATCACCATTTTTCTAACGTGTCTTATTTCTGTTTGTTCAGGGCTCTAGAAGTGGGCAGCAGACCAGTGAATCCCAAATATAAAGAGCTCTGTCTTTTATTCCTCCCCAAAAGACTTTGAACGATTTGGATCACTTCAAATACAAATTCAGTCATGAGTCATTCACCGGAATGTAAGTTTAAAGTCTGGTTTGCTCATCACAACATGGTGACAAATTAAAGTAATGACCAACATACAGTGTCTTGGTATAACATGTTGGGACACCATGATTACAGAGCAGCCTCAATGTCCCTTGACAATGATTCTGAACTGTACTGGACGGAGGGAAACCGTTCTTACAAAATATATCCCCTTGATGATTTTCAGACTGATCAAACCATTCCCTGACCTCATGCTACATGGTTAGAGTCATCGTCAATTTTTATTTCTGATAAACCAAATCACCTTTATTTTTTTTATTTTTTTCACATATTTTCATTTTTTTTGTGGGAATCAAATTAACATTGACCCTGTTCCAAGGTCACGAAACAAAAATGTCGGGAACCATTGCTCTAAACCAGAGACTGTATTTAAAAATTGATGAAGCATCCCCACATCCTCCCACTGTCCATTAAGCCAAAATAACCCAGGTATGAACGCTGCCATCTTGAGCATTGTGAGCTATAGATATATATTTAGAGTTAGGATCAGGAGATAGCCAGGTCCTATGTCTGACCAATCGTGAGTCTGTCTCAGCTGTCAATCACGATGTTTCATCCCATTTCTAAAGCATCAAATTACTAACTAAGAAAACTTACCTCGAAAATTAACAAATGAATAAACATCAGTGTGATAAGAAGTACCTAAAATGACAGAAACCATTTTTGAGAAGAGATGTATTTGATGTGTACTTATTTAGTCCATGTACCATTCACTAACATGGAAGAGGCATGCTTTTTGCCTTTATTGCAGCCACCACCAGGGGCGATTAAGACACTTTTTGGTTTCACTTTTGGGGAGCAGTCATCACGTCCATCTTTACATATGGTCTATCCTTAAACACACATCTGTCCAAGGCCGGTCAGATCCTACTGAAGCCAATTGTTATCGCTCAAAACCCATTAATCTGAATGAATCCAACAGTACATCACTTGCAAAGTTGTTGCATTTATTTCTTCATTATATTCTTATTGTTCCCCACTGATAATGATGTACATCACCAATGGTAGATAAAAGTGTATTGCTAATGACAACATTTCTGTTTTGGTGTGAGGTTATACTTTAAATGTTCTCATTGTTGCAGCAGGCAAAGAGAAGCTAAACCTCTAAAAGTGTTTATTCAGGAACTCTGTAAGTGAAAGTGAAGATATTTTAGTAGCTTATCAGTTCAGCCAGAACATATCACTGTAAAAATAAGCTGTATTATCCATGGGAGTGGTTGAAAGTGAGAGTGATGCAGACTATTTATTTTCCAAAAGCAGACTATAAAGTCTATGTTATGTAGGCTGCAAGGAAATACGTTTAAAGCACGAGCATACACTTTGCACTGTATTTTATATAAATGTATGATATAAATATATGCGCGGGTGGGCTTTTTTGTTCAGGGGAGCTTCACAGAATGTCTTTGTCTCCATGTACTGTATTGAATAGTATGCTGTTACAGTAAGAAACAACTGACCGATGATGCAAATTACCCATGAAGTGCCTCTGATGGTTCCTCCTGCAAGTCCCTTGTGGGCGTCTGCGAGGTTTTCATGTCCGTTGTTACTTGCTTTGAAACAAAACAAGTGATTTTTTAAAAAAGCACTTATGGCTGGGGTTTTTTTATCTATCTTGGCTTGCAAATGAGCTGCTCCACCTTCTTGAATTTGTAACAAAGAAATCTCGTCCAAAGTGACTGCTTTGACAAATCACAAAAACAGACCCACCCCTGTGATAAGCCTGCAGCTTCCTGCAATCATAGTGTGTTTATGAAATAAAGTGTTCTTATTTGAGCTATAAGCCTGTGCCTCGACACCCTGTCAGTGAGTGTAAGGTCTCACATTCCTGAAATGAAGTGTGTGTCAAATGGGAGTTGTACAAATTGTATTTTATTGCACTTTTTCTATGTCAAAATGATCGTCCAGAAAATCCTGGAGTCATCCAGTCCCACTTACAGAACCAGAACAGTTTACATGTAGAAATAAAGCTCTCAGTTTTATTTTACAAATATTGTTTTTTTTTTTACTATTTGATAGAAATTGATTGGATTATCTGAAAGACATTGATTGTTTTGATATTTTGGATTTCAAATCTGTCTTTTCATGTGATTTGTTTGTGTTGAAATTGTTTCTCCCTTTGGTTTTGAGACCCTGATGAATGCCACGTCTGTGTAGATTGGATCTAAACTGTTCTTTGGTTCTAAACTGTGAGTGCAAACACAGTATCTTGGCAAATGACACCGATTATTCCTGCATTGCAAAAAGTATTTCTATGTGAAAAAGCTACTCTGTGGTCTGCAGAATTTTTTGAATGTAAGATTCTTATTGTTAGAATGTATTATATATGTTGTAGTTTGGAGCTATATGAACCTATTTTTCTACTTGTTTTGTTGTACGATCTTTGGTACTGTTTTCTTTCAAGAATATGTAGTAGAAAATGTTATTAAAAACCTTCACTTCTACTTCATGTGAAAAATCTGTGTGTTGCATGTTAACATTGGTAAAGTTAGACAGACAGACACAGACACAGACACAGACACAGACACAGACACAGACAGACACGACTTTTTCTGCAAGATCATTGAACCATATTTAGTTTGAGCTGATTTAGAATGAAGGCCTGCAATTTGCCAATAAGTTTGACAATTGTTAAAAAGAACCCATGCATATATAAGGAACCTAAAAGGAGCCAAGAATATATACAGTATTTAAGTACCCTAAAAAGGAGCTTATATAAGAATATATGAGGACCCCAAAAAGGACGCAAACATACACATGAAGAAGTGATGAATGACCATGAGGAAAGATGTTACTCACTCCACACACACACACACACACACACACACACACACACACACACACACACACACAATTATGGCAATTGTGATGATATCTTTCCAAATACAGGAGACATGGTTTTGACCTCATCTCCTCCTTAAACACTGAAGCCAAAAATTTTGATTGGTTTCTTGAGTTTCAGTGCAAGTTCATTTTCAGCGTTTTCTTTTTGGGGTTAGGGTTATTAGGGTTATTGCTGCTGGTAAGACAAGTGCTTTCTTTATTTCTTGACGGTGAGGGCTGGGATTTCTGTACAGTTGAGCTTCCTCTCATCAAATCACAAGTAATGTTTTTTCACATATTTTCATTTTTTTGTGGGAATCAAATTAACATTGACCCTGTTCCAAGGTCACGAAACAAAAATGTCGGGAACCATTGCTCTAAACCAGAGACTGTATTTAAAGATTGATGAAGCATCCCCACATCCTCCCACTGTCCATTAAGCCAAAATAACCCAGGTATGAACGCTGCCATCTTGAGCATTGTGAGCTATAGATATATATTTAGAGTTAGGATCAGGAGATAGCCAGGTCCTATGTCTGACCAATCGTGAGTCTGTCTCAGCTGTCAATCACGATGTTTCATCCCATTTCTATAGCATCAAATTACTAACTAAGAAAACTTACCTCGAAAATTAACAAATGAATAAACATCAGTGTGATAAGAAGTACCTAAAATGACAGAAACCATTTTTGAGAAGAGATGTATTTGATGTGTACTTATTTAGTCCATGTACCATTCACTAACATGGAAGAGGCATGCTTTTTGCCTTTATTGCAGCCAGACACCAGGGGGCGATTAAGACACTTTTGGTTTCACTTTTGGGGAGCAGTCATCACGTCCATCTTTACATATGGTCTATCCTTAAACACACATCTGTCCAAGGCCGGTCAGATCCTACTGAAGCCAATTGTTATCGCTCAAAACCCATTAATCTGAATGAATCCAACAGTACATCACTTGCAAAGTTGTTGCATTTATTTCTTCATTATATTCTTATTGTTCCCCACTGATAATGATGTACATCACCAATGGTAGATAAAAGTGTATTGCTAATGACAACATTTCTGTTTTGGTGTGAGGTTATACTTTAAATGTTCTCATTGTTGCAGCAGGCAAAGAGAAGCTAAACCTCTAAAAGTGTTTATTCAGGAACTCTGTAAGTGAAAGTGAAGATATTTTAGTAGCTTATCGGTTCAGCCAGAACATATCACTGTAAAAATAAGCTTATCCATGGGAGTGGTTGAAAGTGAGAGTGATGCAGACTATTTATTTTCCAAGAGCAGACTATGAAGTCTATGTTATGTAGGCTGCAAGGAAATACGTTTAAAGCACGAGCATACACTTTGCACTGTATTTTATATAAATGTATGATATAAATATATGCGCGGGTGGGCTTTTTTGTTCAGGGGAGCTTCACAGAATGTCTTTGTCTCCATGTACTGTATTGAATAGTATGCTGTTACAGTAAGAAACAACTGACCGATGATGCAAATTACCCATGAAGTGCCTCTGATGGTCCCTCCTGCAAGTCCCTTGTGGGCGTCTGCGAGGTTTTCATGTCCGTTGTTACTTGCTTTGAAACAAAACAAGTGATTTTTTAAAAAAGCACTTATGGCTGGGTTTTTTTTATCTATCTTGGCTTGCAAATGAGCTGCTCCACCTTCTTGAATTTGTAACAAAGAAATCTCGTCCAAAGTGACTGCTTTTACAAATCACAAAAACAGACCGACCCCTGTGATAAGCCTGCAGCTTCCTGCAATCATAGTGTGTTTATGAAATAAAGTGTTCTTATTTGAGCTATAAGCCTGTGCCTCGACACCCTGTCAGTGAGTGTAAGGTCTCACATTCCTGAAATGAAGTGTGTGTCATATGGGAGTTGTACAAATTGTATTTTATTGCACTTTTTCTATGTCAAAATGATCGTCCAGAAAATCCTGGAGTCATCCAGTCCCACTTACAGAACCAGAACAGTTTACATGTAGAAATAAAGCTCTCAGTTTTATTTTACAAATATTGTTTTTTTTTTTACTATTTGATAGAAATTCATTGGATTATCTGAAAGACATTGATTGTTTTGATATTTTGGATTTCAAATCTGTCTTTTCATGTGATTTGTTTGTGTTGAAATTGTTTCTCCCTTTGGTTTTGAGACCCTGATGAATGCCACGTCTGTGTAGATTGGATCTAAACTGTTCTTTGGTTCTAAACTGTGAGTGCAAACACAGTATCTTGGCAAATGACACCGATTATTCCTGCATTGCAAAAAGTATTTCTATGTGAAAACTACTCTGTGGTCTGCAGAATTTTTGAATGTAAGATTCTTATTGTTAGAATGTATTATATATGTTGTAGTTTGGAGCTATATGAACCTATTTTTCTACTTGTTTTGTTGTACGATCTTTGGTACTGTTTTCTTTCAAGAATATGTAGTAGAAAATGTTATTAAAAACCTTCACTTCTACTTCATGTGAAAAATCTGTGTGTTGCATGTTAACATTGGTAAAGTTAGACAGACAGACACAGACACAGACACAGACACAGACACAGACACAGACAGACACGACTTTTCTGCAAGATCATTGAACCATATTTAGTTTGAGCTGATTTAGAATGAAGGCCTGCAATTTGCCAATAAGTTTGACAATTGTTAAAAGAACCCATGCATATATAAGGAACCTAAAAGGAGCCAAGAATATATACAGTATTTAAGTACCCTAAAAGGAGCTTATATAAGAATATATGAGGACCCAAAAAGGACGCAAACATACACATGAAGAAGTGATGAATGACCATGAGGAAAGATGTTACCTACTCCACACACACACACACACACACACACACAACACACACACACACACACACACACACACACACACACACACACACACACACACACACACACACACACACACACACACACAAATTATGGCAATTGTGATGATATCTTTCCAAATACAGGAGACATGGTTTTGACCTCATCTCCTCCTTAAACACTGAAGCCAAAATTTTGATTGGTTTCTTGAGTTTCAGTGCAAGTTCATTTTCAGCGTTTTCTTTTTGGGGTTAGGGTTATTAGGGTTATTGCTGCTGGTAAGACAAGTGCTTTCTTTATTTCTTGGCGGAGGGCTGGGATTTCTGTACAGTTGAGCTTCCTCTCATCAAATCACAAGTAATGTTTTTTTCACATATTTTCATTTTTTTGGGAATCAAATTAACATTGACCCTGTTCCAAGGTCACGAAACAAAATGTCGGGAACCATTGCTCTAAACCAGAGACTGTATTTAAAGATTGATGAAGCATCCCCACATCCTCCCACTGTCCATTAAGCCAAAATAACCCAGGTATGAACGCTGCCATCTTGAGCATTGTGAGCTATAGATATATATTTAGAGTTAGGATCAGGAGATAGCCAGGTCCTATGTCTGACCAATCGTGAGTCTGTCTCAGCTGTCAATCACGATGTTTCATCCCATTTCTATAGCATCAAATTACTAACTAAGAAAACTTACCTCGAAAATTAACAAATGAATAAACATCAGTGTGATAAGAAGTACCTAAAATGACAGAAACCATTTTTGAGAAGAGATGTATTTGATGTGTACTTATTTAGTCCATGTACCATTCACTAACATGGAAGAGGCATGCTTTTTTGCCTTTATTGCAGCCAGCCACCAGGGGGCGATTAAGACACTTTTTGGTTTCACTTTTGGGGAGCAGTCATCACGTCCATCTTTACATATGGTCTATCCTTAAACACACATCTGTCCAAGGCCGGTCAGATCCTACTGAAGCCAATTGTTATCGCTCAAAACCCATTAATCTGAATGAATCCAACAGTACATCACTTGCAAAGTTGTTGCATTTATTTCTTCATTATATTCTTATTGTTCCCCACTGATAATGATGTACATCACCAATGGTAGATAAAAGTGTATTGCTAATGACAACATTTCTGTTTTGGTGTGAGGTTATACTTTAAATGTTCTCATTGTTGCAGCAGGCAAAGAGAAGCTAAACCTCTAAAAGTGTTTATTCAGGAACTCTGTAAGTGAAAGTGAAGATATTTTAGTAGCTTATCGGTTCAGCCAGAACATATCACTGTAAAAATAAGCTTATCCATGGGAGTGGTTGAAAGTGAGAGTGATGCAGACTATTTATTTTCCAAGAGCAGACTATGAAGTCTATGTTATGTAGGCTGCAAGGAAATACGTTTAAAGCACGAGCATACACTTTGCACTGTATTTTATATAAATGTATGATATAAATATATGCTGGGTGGGCTTTTTGTTCAGGGAGCTTCACAGAATGTCTTTGTCTCCATGTACTGTATTGAATAGTATGCTGTTACAGTAAGAAACAACTGACCGATGATGCAAATTACCCATGAAGTGCCTCTGATGGTCCCTCCTGCAAGTCCCTTGTGGGCCTATGTAGGTTTTCATGTCCGTTGTTACTTGCTTTGAAACAAAACAAGTGATTTTTAAAAAAGCACTTATGGCTGGGTTTTTGTATCTATCTTGGCTTGCAAATGAGCTGCTCCACCTTCTTGAATTTGTAACAAAGAAATCTCGTCCAAAGTGACTGCTTTGACAAATCACAAAAACAGACCGACCCTGTGATAAGCCTGCAGCTTCCTGCAATCATAGTGTGTTTATGAAATAAAGTGTTCTTATTTGAGCTATAAGCCTGTGCCTCGACACCCTGTCAGTGAGTGTAAGGTCTCACATTCCTGAAATGAAGTGTGTGTCATATGGGAGTTGTACAAATTGTATTTTATTGCACTTTTCTATGTCAAAATGATCGTCCAGAAAATCCTGGAGTCATCCAGTCCCACTTACAGAACCAGAACAGTTTACATGTAGAAATAAAGCTCTCAGTTTTATTTTACAAATATTGTTTTTTTACTATTTGATAGAAATTCATTGGATTATCTGAAAGACATTGATTGTTTTGATATTTTGGATTTCAAATCTGTCTTTTCATGTGATTTGTTTGTGTTGAAATTTTTTCTCCCTTTGGTTTTGAGACCCTGATGAATGCCACGTCTGTGTAGATTGGATCTAAACTGTTCTTTGGTTCTAAACTGTGAGTGCAAACACAGTATCTTGGCAAATGACACCGATTATTCCTGCATTGCAAAAAGTATTTCTATGTGAAAAAGCTACTCTGTGGTCTGCAGAATTTTTTGAATGTAAGATTCTTATTGTTAGAATGTATTATATATGTTGTAGTTTGGAGCTATATGAACCTATTTTTCTACTTGTTTTGTTGTACGATCTTTGGTACTGTTTTCTTTCAAGAATATGTAGTAGAAAATGTTATTAAAAACCTTCACTTCTACTTCATGTGAAAAATCTGTGTGTTGCATGTTAACATTGGTAAAGTTAGACAGACAGACACAGACACAGACACAGACACAGACACAGACACAGACACAGACACAGACACAGACACAGACAGACACGACTTTTTCTGCAAGATCATTGAACCATATTTAGTTTGAGCTGATTTAGAATGAAGGCCTGCAATTTGCCAATAAGTTTGACAATTGTTAAAAAGAACCCATGCATATATAAGGAACCTAAAAGGAGCCAAGAATATATACAGTATT
>NC_061484.1:10523171-10578171 GCF_022539355.2 Hippoglossus stenolepis | reverse complement strand
GCATTGGTGTTTGGGACGGAGCTGACGGAAGGTGGGAACAGATCATAAATGAAATTACATTGCTGCGCTCAGTTAATGCAATAATGTGTGGCCTCATGTTACTTTTACATGTCTAACGATTAACTTCTGGTGATGCTGAAGCTGTGTCAGAGGTGAGCAGCTCTCTGCAGCCCAGCATGGTTTTGTTCAGCTGTGGCGAGCAGCGGCAGCAGCAGCAGCAGCAGCAGGACGAAGAGGAGGTGAAGCTTCGCAGCCTCCGTGTCCAGAACCTTGACGCCCTGCTGGCCAGTTCACCCAAACACCCGCCAAACTACACGCTCAGGAAGGAATTTAACGGTGAGGGTCTGCAAAGTGTGTGGGTATGGTTGTGTTGCCATATTATAGATGTGTGTTACACATCAAATAGCTTAGATTGCAACACCTTCTTCTCTGATGCAAGTCTTTGCCTGCAAGAGTAAAACTACCCACTGACAGATTTCAATCTCTGGTCTTCTCATGAGACTTATTCCTCTGGGTAACATGTGCATATGACTGTCAAAACCACACATCAACCCACACATCAACCCACACATCAACCCACACATATTGATTCCCATGAAAAATTCCAGTATATTGCGAAAGATATTATTTGTGGGTAACGTAAGAGTTCAGAGACAGTTTTGTCTGTGTCACTCCATTTAAATTTTAATGTTCGAATCAACAAAAAACGTGGGACACCCAAATGCTCACAACACAACTGTGCACATAACATCTTACCTCATTTCACTCCGAATACTCTCTATATATATATTTTTAAAACTTAACGTAAAAGGTATAAACAACATGGCATATATTTTCAACTTATCTCTTATTGATTTGCTTATCTGTATTGTTTCACCTGTGTGATCACATGACATTCCTACGTTGCTGCTTGTCAAGTCTTTGCTTGTTGCTCTGTCATACAGGCACAAAAGACAAAGCATGGAGGTGAAAAGCATGTTTAACATTCCTTGTGAAAAATCTGCTCTTGTAACAGCTAAGTTGTATGGCTCTCTCCGTGCAGACAGACTCTTTTACATCTACACTTCTGGTACAACAGGAATGCCAAAGGCAGCTGTGGTGGTGCACAGTCGGTGAGTTTATTTGTGATCTTACCTCAACTGATTCTGCAGTGATGCATTTATGGACAAAGCACATTTATAATGAAACTTACAGTAGAAACATTTGGAGCGATGTTCATGGACAAAAGAGCCTAAACATTTTTATCAACTCTTTTCCACTTACGCAAGAATTAACAATACACAGACGATGATTGAAAACACTAGTGCAGTGCCCACTCGGAACCTTCCTGTTTGAAATGGGCTCTTTGCTTGTCAGAATTATTCCTTGTCCTCCTCAAACAGTTCTAAGGAAGTCACTTCTTTCTGTTCTGGACGTTGTGACCAGAACTTTTTTTTTATAAACAGTCTATGGTGCAAAATGAAGTTAGAAAACTGTGTTCATCCTACCTGGTTTATCTGCAAAGAAGATTTGTAGTCATTGTTTTTCATAAAATTCTACTGAACTTGCTGTATAACTGTTCAACTGTGTGGCTCGGGCAATTTAGGACACACATGCCAAGTGTGAAGCCGATTAGATGTACAGTTCATGAGACAGATTAAAATCATGACGCCATATTTAATTGGTAACAACTGCAGTAACAAGTGTTTCAATTAGAATCAGGAGCCACCGGTGTCTCCTGATGAAATGAGCTGTGGTGAAAATGAATGAATGAATGAATCAATGTCTTTCTTGTCAGGTACTTTCGCATCGCTGCCTTTGGTTTCCACTCCTTCGGCATGCGACATGATGACATCATATACAACTGCCTCCCCCTGTATCATTCTGCTGGTAGGCCTCTCACTTTCATCTTTTTCCTGAGGGACAGATTTACCTTGAGACCTTGACAAAAACCACCGTAAGCACCATGTCTTCTTCCTTGGTGACAGTCATGTGAGCATACTGGGCTCCACTCACTTTGGCTCACTGCAATAAATGGCTGATAACATCCACCTGAACCTGGGTTTAGTAGGCTCCTCCTAGCACATGGGACAGATGTGTGTTTCTGACCAGTTTACTGAAAGTATAGGCTCAAATGTTAAAGGACATAGCATGCCCATTTTACCACAAGTTGATATGGTTCCTTGGGGTCTTAATGAAATGTCTGTAACATACTTTGGTCAAAATACCACAAGGATCATATAAAACAGCACCCTTTTACCCTGTATAAAACAGCCTCCACCGAGTGACCTGTTTTGACTGCCTGTTCCTTTAAATGCTAATGAGCCAGCCCCTCCCTCTCCCCATGATTTTAAACGATATAAATTACATATTTTATATGATATAAATTATCAAATATGCATCCATACTTTGTATTCCCCTGTTGTCCTGGAGTTTTAATTTTCCCAATCACATAATTAATGTCCCCTCTGCCCATCCACTACAAGCACACAAGCAGACAGACAGAGAGAGAAAGAGAGGGGGCTATGAAGACCATCATTTACCCCGAACCCGACATTCAACGGGTCAACAACAAGCGGAGAAAGCAGAATCGCGGGCTGACCTTAATATAAAGTCTATGGGGCTGACCAGCGGAGAATGCTCGTCCCGTGAACAGCCAGGCGGCTGCGTGCTGAGAACGGCGCTGCGCTGCCTCGCAGCGGCACTTCCGCCGTACCCCGGAACTACTGTAACCCGGCGGAACTACTGTAACCGCGGAACTACTGTAACCCGGCATACAGTAGAGCTGAACATCGGAAGTCTTCCACACAGCTGGCAGTGGGAAGACCGCTGCAGGCAGCGCAGCGCGTCTCCAGCGCGCAGCCGCCTGGCTGTTCACACGGACGAGCATTTCTCCGCTGGTCAGCCCCATAGACTGTATATATAAGGTCAGCCCGCGATTCTGCTTTGTCCGCTTGTTGTTGTACCCGTTGAATGTCGGGTTCGGGTTACAGTAGCGTGAACACTGCGGAAGTCCTCCACACTGCTGTGCGCTGTGTGGCGCTGACACAAATTCCAGCTCACGCACGGGAGAGCGAGCGGTCGCTCCGAGCAGCTGCTGCAGCCTCCCAGTCCCAACGATCCAGACAAATGCCACATGTGAGTGAATCGCGGCTGACCAGCGGAGAAATGCTCGTCCCGGTGAACAGCCCGGCGTGCTTGGGAACGGCGCTGCGCGCCTCCGGTGTAAACCCGAAGTAACGAGTGGGGGACGGTGTGGGGGACGGTGGGGGTGGGCCAAGACCATGTAGGAGACTTCAGTTCCTTGTTACGACACAAACCCAGGAAGCGCAATCGAGTCGCCAAGCATGACGTTTCTGACTTAGAGGAACTATAACAAAACGCGAGTGTTTTTCCCAGAGTTTTGGGTTGGTAGACATGCCAGATACCCACATTAACCTGTAGAAGCACTAACAAAGTGGAATTTGCATGCTATGTCCCTTAAGCTTTAGGAAAAACTGAATTAGTTTCCTCTGTCTTGGTTTCTAAATTGATACTATTCATGTTTGTGTGTGAGTATGTGTTCATGTGGATGTTTACAGGAACCATCATGGGTGTAGGACAGTGTTTGCTCTTTGGTTTGACTGTTGTAATCAGGAGGAAGTTCTCGGCCACTCACTTCTGGGATGACTGTGTTAAATACAACTGCACTGTGAGTACTCACTGGGACATAGGAAACATGCTCCTGAATCAATACTGACTGGTCAAATTATTTAGGGCCATATTGATCTGTCTTACGTGTTTAGGTGACCCAGTACATAGGTGAGATCTGCCGTTACCTGTTGGCTCAGCCGGTCCGCCCATCTGAGGCGCATCATCGAGTCCGTGTTGCCTTTGGTAACGGCCTCCGTCCCTCTGTGTGGGAAGAGTTTGTCCAGAGATTCAGAATCCGAAGAGTTGGGGAATTTTATGGTGCCACCGAATGCAACTGCAGCCTGATCAACATAGATGGAAAGGTGCGTTTGTGCTTTTTGTTATGAATCAAAGCGACACAATGCAAGATTCGCTCTCGGCTATACTCCCCTACCAATGGGATGCATTTTTCCACTGTTGTAAATAAAAAGTTGCAATCTGAGCCTCCCCATGCATGCAGCTGCACACACACACACACACACACATTTGTTGACAAGCTGAAAGAGAAGAAACTGGCAAACTCAGAAGTAGAGTCTTCATAGCATTTCTAACTCTAAACCTGTCCTGAACTAAGTTTCACGTTCAGGCTCACACAGTTGTTGGGGTCTGGTAGTAAACGTTTGCACATTCACTGTACTCACCTTAGAGTAGAACAGTAGCATACAAGCTAACAAGCTGACACAGCAAGTAATTAGCGGACACAGATTTTGATGTCAGAGCATGATGTGTATCGTATAATATCAAATTGTTTGGCTAACTTGCTAAACCTCTATTCAAATGAGTTTACCTGCTTCTGATGATACGAGTCAACAACTTACTTACACAGGGAGCAGAACATCACATGACATAGCAAACAATCAAGAATTATGACCAGGTCAGCATCTGTCCCGCGTCATAAGGCTCCATTAGCTATTTCCAACACATCAATAATCCTTCGATATTCACTCTTGCTCGGTTTCTTACTCTATCATTCCTTCCTTTCCTCTTCTTTGTTTCCTCCAACATTGTCCTGTTCTGTTTCGGTGGCTTTGCCATAATGTCCACTCTGAGAATGGCAAGCTAGTTATCTCTGATGGCTGCTAGCCTCGGCTCCGGTTATTGCTGTGTGACGTATGTTGTAAAGCAGGCCAGAGTAAGAGAGTGCAGTTGTGGCAATGACAGACTTCTCCCTATTATAAGTTTGTTTACCATCAATATTATTTTGAAACTATTGCTCTAAGTTTATATTGAAGAGAGTTTTCCATCTCATGTACATGTGTTTTCACATGTCCAGGTGGGGTCGTGTGGCTTCAGCAGCCGCATCCTGCCCGACTTCTACCCCATCAGACTGGTCAGGATGCATGAGGACGGGAAACTGCACAGGGATTCACAAGGACTCTGTGTACCTTGTCCTCCTGGTGAGGACAACCCCCCCCCCACACACACACACACACAGCTACAAATGAATAAAACACGTTATGAATGTTGAATTTTGAATATGAAATGTTTTCCTCCTCCCATCTCTATCTCTGCAGGTGAGCCAGGAATGCTAATGGGCCTCATCAACCCTGCTGATCCGCTCAGGAGATTCGATGGTTACGCCGATCAGGATTCCACCAATCAGAAAATAGTTCACAATGTCTTCAAGATGGGAGACTCTGCTTATATCTCAGGCAGGTTTTATTCTGTCTCTTTGAAATACAGTCAGAATAAGGATGATCACACAGTCCAGACACACAGAATTAATTAGAAACTTTAAGTTGCCCTGAGGTGAAGGAGAGTCACTGATGACAATCTGGGAATCTTAATAGAAAACAGTGCTCCCTGCCTACAGTATAATGGGATGGGCTCCAGCTCCCTATGATGATTAATGGTCATGATAATACTATATTATCATTGAAAAGAACTTGCTAACCCCACAGACACACACAAAAACGCAGACACTGTCACACTCAGGGTGATACACAGTTTGGAAACAGGTGACATTTCACTTCAACAAGGTCCTTGCTCATGATGAATCTTTAATTAACTTCATAATTTCCACATTTACTCAAGATGTCTTATGCTAGTTTTTCAGAAATAGATGTCAGTGACTCATCATCACCACAGACTTCAACCTTCATTCTACTTATTCCATGATAGGGTGATGATGATGATGATGATGATGATGATGATGATGTTTTCGTCTGTGTTTGTTTGTTAGTTAGTGGGATTACACAAAATCTATGAGGGGTGGGGCGTGACATATGGGCGTGACCTATAAGCATCTTCAGGGGACAAATGAGTGCGTTCCATTTGGTGCAGATCCAAATAAAACTCTAGGTCTAGTGAATTTAAATGTGGTTTCTTAAAAAGGGACTGTTGCGCCTCGGCGGAGGTATATGCTCTACTGACTGTCATTCTACTTCTTCTTATTTCTGCCTCTGTCTGTCTTCCAGGTGACGTGCTGGTGATGGACGAATATGGCTACATGTATTTCAGAGACCGCAGTGGCGACACGTTTCGATGGCGAGGGGAGAATGTGTCCACCACAGAGGTGGAGGGCGTCCTCAGTGGCCTGCTGGGACACTCTGATGTCGCTGTCTATGGAGTTTCTGTCCCAGGTAGAAATGAGACAAAAAACACGGGGAAAAAAAGATTAACAGCTTAACGTGGGTGTTGAATTGTATTGACGTCTGCTTGTTACTTCACCGGCTCTTTCTGTGTGCAGGTGTGGAGGGAAAGGCTGGCATGGCAGCGATCGCTCCCGCAGGAGGCCCGTTTGACATTGACGCCTTCACGATCGCTGTACAGAAAGCCCTGCCCTCCTACGCACGACCCGTGTTCCTTCGGCTCATGCCATCTGTTGACACAACAGGTGAGAAACATGGCAAGGACGTGTAAAGACACACGTTTAAAAAAAAGTACTGTCAACTTACTTTTTTGACTTTTGTCCTCAGGTACATTCAAAATTCAGAAGATGCGGCTACAGAGAGAGGGATACAGGCCCCAAGAGTCGAGTGAAGACATGTATTTTCTGAACAGTCGTGCCGGGAGTTATGAGCCTGTTACTGATGAACTGTACAGCGCCATCATGGAGGGAGAGGTGTGTCTATGAGGCAGGAGGATAGATAGGTGGACTGTTGAAGAGGATAGTATGAACTGTATATTTCAAAGTGAAAGAAAGAAAGAAAATACACGGATATATTTCTCTACTAGTAATGACTACATCCTGATAAACCCTGGTGACTCTGGAAACATGGATGTGTCACTGTTTTTTGTTTTTGATATGGATTGGATTCCTGCATCAATAAGACAAACGTGTGATATGTGGAATCGATGATCGAAGATCACACAATTCTCCATGGACTACAGTACTTCAAGCTGTTTATGAGGAAGCTGAATTACGTATTATATGTATTGAAATCATTTATCATGCAGCTTGAACACAATAAGAAGAAAGTTACGTACTGCATTTGAAAAAAAAAAAAGCTCCAAAAATGTTATGCTAAAATCAATATTACATTACATTACATTACATTTCATTTAGCTGACGCTTTTATCCAAAGCGACTTACAATATTACAATATTCCGAACATATATTCAATTCAAGCACACTCGTATGTAACAGCAACCTTATCTAGGAGTCATTGCCCAGATTTGGCTTACATCCTACATCCCACATCAGGCCCACATACCGCGTGACATGATGGCACTTGAACGGTCTGCCCAGATCTGGGCCAAAAGTAAGTCATAACAATACCGCATGTCAACCAAAGGTGGAATTAGAATTAGTTGTGTGCTATTTGGGCCATATTCACCATTTACCGCATAGGCCACTTAAGGTTCACATCCAGATTACACCTTGCCTAGAGCACTGTATGTTTGCCAAAAAAGGCCCACATTTGTTTTGGAATATTTGGGCCACATTTGCTATTTCACAAGTGAAATGGCTCACAGCCATTTTGTTGGGGCCATAAGAAAGCCAGAAGAGCAGCATGATTCCCTGAAGTGGCCCACAGCCGTATGCTGTCTGGGAAAGGTCTGTGGTTGCACAGCTGAGAATAGGAATCCTTCCTCTGGACTTGGAAGTTGGTTGATTTAAAAACATCACAGAGGACAACATTATATTACATTACATATCATTTAGCTGATGCTTTTATTCAAGATGTGTAGACTTTCTGCTGTCCTGATGTCAATGGGGAGCTCGTTCCACCATTTAGGAGCCAGGACAGCAAACAGTCGTGATTTTGTTAAGTGGACAGACTGTGTGAGACTTCTGTATTGTCCTTATTATGAAATAATAAATTAATATGAATAGATCATAAATCCATATTACATGGAATGTCAGTTCAAAATCCACAAATGTCCACGTGCACTGATGATAGAATGGTTGTTTGTACACATACATATATTAACCAAATGTAATGCACTGACTGTAATATACTATGTGTTCATGTAATTCCATATCCTGTAAAATACATTTAATAAAACATACTGAAGCCTGTAACAGTTATGTAATTTGACCAGAAGACAGCATTTAACTTCTTTTTACATCACGCTTGAATCTAAAACTCAGGTGTGTGACTTTCTAAATGTGAGCCATCTTTTCCTTCAGTCCTTTTAAGTATGTTCTCAGCTCCTCCTAGTTGTCAAAAGATGAATTACTTTGAAAAGCCGCTCCATCTGTGTCTGTGGGAACACAGGGAGGTTGAAGACATCACTTCATCCAGCGTGTTTGCAAGTCGCGTTCAGTCATGTTGCTTAACGTGGCCACATTGTGGAAAGTGTACTATTTGATTATAAAGCAGGCCTTGCTGCTTAAGTACAACTTTAACCCACATATGAGTACAGGAGACCGATTGGGTTTCTGTTCCCCCTGCAACGTATTCATTAGCCTGTATGCTGACAGTATTTACAGAAACACCACCATCATCTTGTTTTATGTGTAGGCTACATGACATGAGATCTAAACGTGTACATATGATACGAGGATAGAAACAGTAATTACCAGCTCAGTTTCAACCCCGGTGGCTCTTTAAAAACGCACTCTAAATTCTGCTTGGATAAACTAATCCTGCATTAACACAAGGCGGCATCTGTTTAGGAAGGAAAATGAATGTTTACAGAGGATGAAAAAAATGTTTGACTGCCTCCTGGTTAAAATGTCTTCTCGTTGTGGTCACAGCAAGCATGTAAATTAAAATGTCATGAGGGGGCCTCCCTCCGTCTCGGTAAAAGATAGGGTTCAAATCATGGATGAGCCTTTGCTGCTGAGAGCTCCGCTGTCATTTGGTGTCTCCGTGCTGCTGTTTGGCTCGGCTCTGTGGCAGCGGGGCGACTCCAGCCAGAAAAAACAGCCTTCAAACACGCTCGCTGGCAATCATCTGCCCTGCATAAGTGTCCTTGTGGAAAACAGTGAAATTCCTGCCAGCTGCTCTGTGTCTGATCCCTCAGCACGATGCCCTGTGGATTTCAGGAGTAAGGAGGAAGAATGAGCCAGCCTGTTTAAAGCCTTTTACTTCAGTGGTTCCCTCAAGGCATTGTAATATACATTTCACAGGTCACAAGATGAGTAATGGGGCTGTAAAGAATAAAAACATATTTTTATACTTTTAACATTAACATACTTTTATATTATACAAAAATACATTCACTCATAATTCATTTTTATTGTGAAATACTTCATCTTGAATACATTTGCATGACAATGTGATTAAACTGCATATGACACATGGGCAAATAAACCTGTGATGAGGGGGTCTTATAGAAAAGTATCTTTGTTGGAAGAACATTTTGTGTTTCACTTGACTAAAAGAGCTGTGTGAGCCGTGTGCAATATTGACAAGAAGAATTCATACATTTGCACAAGATCTAAGTAAAGTTTAAGCAAAGTAAATGTACAAAGGAATCAAAAATATTTTTATTTAGGACAGAATGTGTCTCCCTCACCCAAAATCATCTGGAATTGGCTCTAGCTCCCTCTGTGACCCGTAAAGGACAAGTGGTATAGATAATGGATGGATAGATGGAGGGATGGATGGATGGATGGATGGAGGGATAGATGGATGGATGGATGGATGGATGGATGGATGGATGGAGGGATGGATGGATGGATGGATGGATGGATGGATGGATGGATGGATGGATGGATGGATGGAGGGATAGATGGATGGATGGATGGATGGATGGATGGAGGGATGGATGGATGGATGGATGGATGGATGGGTGGATGGATGGGTGGATATGACATAAATGAGGATTCAAGAACTAGCAGAGATGTGAATATTAAACATCCATTTAAGATACAAAAAAAGAAAATAAACCAACCGCCCTTTTTGAGGAAAAAGTTTAGAAGATTACACATCATCACAACAGACAGAGCAGGTGACTCAGAAAAGAGGAAAATACACTACAGTACACTGAAGAAAAAACACAATGGACGATCCAGCACCAGTTATATAGAGATAAATACCCCACATTAAAGAGACAAGAACAGATAGACACTTATCCCCACAAGTCAATTCTTAAAGCAAAACTACTTATAAGAAGGGAGTAAATCAACTTCTTCATTAAGACCAGGCTAGCGTGATACCATGGCCTTAAGCATCATTATAAATATATATACGATTTTATGATGTGATGAAATAAATGACAGTTCCAACGTGGATGATTACGTGGGGTCGCTGCGTCCAGAAGGGTAAAGGTGCCGGCTTATAGGAGAAAGCTACACACAATGTAGGGTCACTTTCAATCATGGGATTTTATTATGTCCTTAACTGCCTGCTTCTAATCTATTTTCCTTTTTTGTGTCAAAATGCATCATTCCTGCACCAGTAGGAATTTTTTTACACGTATATTTTACTTTTGTAGTCTTTTAACATCCATCTATTGTAGTATCTAAACAACACAAGTTGTTTTACCTCCGAGTCCAATTTCACTGTCACAAATGAAAAGCATTTAATTCATTATTGATTAGTTTTCTTTTACCCCTTGCTTTGTACAAAATGTTTTTTAGATATTCTCCTCTTACTATAGTAGAATTCAACTTTTCAGTGCACTGAAACGGTTTTAGAGTTTTACTGATACTTGATTCCTCCCTCCCAGTCAGTTGCAGCCTCAGTAAAGGGGTAAACTCTTTGTCCTACATGACTCACAGCTGCATGTTGTTTACAAAAAGGTTCCAGGTCATCCAAGCAGAGCAGAGACAGGCTCTCTTCATGTTCCTCACGCAGAGTCAACCAATCGGAGAGGTGCAGTCTTCTTCCTCTGATGCAGGGAGAGGGAATAAGCAGCTCTTGGGGGGGCTGGTGGTGGTCGGAGCCTTCCGACATGGGAGGAGCCTTGGGACCCTGTGTTTTGGGATCGGTGTTGCATGTGCAGTTCAGACTCCATCTCAAACTTGAGGTTTAGCCAACATGCCTACACCAGATTCAGCCATACATCACCCTGCAGTGTCAGTCCGACGTTTATGCCTCTGCGATTTATTCTATAGCCTCACAACCTGAGGCCAAATTCTTTCCTGGGCCTTTGCTTGTCATTTCTCACCCATTTCCTCTCATGGTGGTGCAGCAACTCTTTCACTGAATGGCAGAGCTTGCAAGAAGAATTCTGGTGTGATCAAGCTCCTGTTAAATTTAGTTGTTAATGTTTGTTAAATGAGAACTTTGTAATGAGCCCAGTTATATTATATACTATTTTTCAAATGAACACCTCTAATACAGTGTTTAGAAATAGTTGTATCTTTATTATGAATCAAGTTCTAGTCACTCTGACTTGGGATGTGATAGTAAAAGTGTCTGCAAGTTGGACTGTGTAGAGTAGAGTAGTACTTCATGTACTGAACTGATTGCCAAGTCTGAGTTGTGTTGAATGGATCCAGTTTCATTGGCCTTGAATAATTTGAGCTGCTCATATCCTGGGGACATGTAGAACGGATCAGTTTTGACAGGCGAGTCATGATTCATTTAATCATTTAATCATATGATTGAAAGTGAAATAGATAGATTAATATGTAGCTAAATATAATCTATGAGCTTGTTTCTATTTGCAGGTTTCCTGTTTTAGCCTAAGAGTAAAGTATCTAACCCATCGGTAGATCTAAAGTTATAATACTGTGACGCCGTCCCATTAAAAACAGATAATTATTCATTAAATCGACATCTTAAAAGAGATGGACGGGACCCTCAGTATGTGTCAATAAACGTTTAATCATGGAAACTTTGTCACTGGCAAAACCTTAATTTCTTTATAGTAAGGACTACATTTAAATAAACAAAGTTTCTAAGCATATTTCACTGCCCTAGTATGCAGGTTTAATGGGTTCACATCAGGTCAGTCTTACTATATATATAGTATACACTGTATACAGTGCTCATATATTTAGATGCATTTTGGTTGCTGTATTCATTACTGCTGTCACTGGCCATGAAGCGACACCCCAAAGAGATAGGGCACTCAACAGAGCACATACCTCCGCCTAGGCCCAACAGTCTCCTTATGAAAGCACATTTAAATCTACTCAATCAACATCAGCCCCCTAAATATAAAATATATTTCTTTTATCAAGATACATTAATCTACAGTTATTCATCCAGTGACTAACAAACAGACAAACAAATGCCTATGAAAACAGAACCTTCTTGGCAAAGGTAACAAAGATCCACAGTCCTTTTGTCTGTGGAAACACATTGTCAGTCCAGTTGAAGTTAGCCGAAGGTGAACTAAGGCTTCTGCAATCTGACTTGGTCCTATCACGTGGGTTTTTTCCAAATTGTGATCGCTTCAGTGTCACTTTGTGTTTCCCAGCTGGGCGAGGGAGTGGACTTTGTTACTTCAGGGGATACTCGGTTGATTTGAGAAACTGCCGAAGCCTTACATCAACTTTGATTACACACTGGGGAGCATTTTGTTCACAGGGAGAGGAGAGGGCATTTTTTCCTCCTGCACTGAAACAGTGTTCAGTGGGGATCTGTGAATAAGAAATGTTTTTATAATCATATGAGCAGATACTATTTAGTTTTGAAGAAAACCGAGAAGCCGTATCATTTATCCTAGACTTATCTATGTCTGCACTATTCGTTACAGCATACATATCTGAGCTGGCTGAGTAGGGGCCCCTCACACACTGGCAGAGACAAGATGAAACACAACACGCTGCCGTAGGTGTCTCTGCATGTGTTTGCATGTATGTGTGTCTTATTTCTCTCTCTTTCCAGGAAAGTGTGTTTGGCGCAGTTGAAGGCATCACTGCGGAGCGAGCTGTTCATTTTTTGCAGTGCACGATTTTCCTCTCCCGGCTGCTCGCCTCTGTCATTAGTCTGCTCAATTACAACAGCTGATCCACGTCGTGCCACTTAACATTAGTCACATCTGCTCAGAAAATGGATTTTATGGCTCGATTTCGAGTTGATGAGAGGATGGGTGAAGCACTGTGATTCCCCCTGTGCCCTCTTTACCATTGCTCCGTACCTGTCAGGTCGGTGACAACTCACACAGCCTATACTCTCTGTCAGCTGCAGATGTGTGAGGCAGCGTGACCTCAGGGGATGAAAAAGTCCTTCATGTGCTCATTTAGCAAAAAGCCTTCACTTCCACCCATCTGTTAACTTGCCTTCTCTCCACATCACGCTGCCAGAGGGGTCGAACAAATGAAGCCGGAACAAGCCAGAGGTCAGAGAGGCTTATTTAAGGTGGTGACAATGACAAGGTGTACGATGAGAGAAATCCAAAAAAGAGAGATGAGGGTTTCATGAGACATGAGTGTGATAGAGAGGAAAAGGAAATGGATCTAGGAAGCTAAGAAGAGAGAGACACAGAGTTTTTTATGTTTTTGACAGGATTTAATCTGATTCAGATTTTACCGTACACCCTGGAAAACCTTTTATTCAGTTAACCGGATGTTTTAGGGCGAGAACACTTCTTTTGATATTGGTCTGCAGTTCCATCATTTGTTTCTTAGACGCTGATGATGTGACAAAAACTTTACCGTTCCCTGCAGCAAGTGGCTTTGTCCATTTGTGATGGATTTACACTTACAGTTTTAATCTCCAGACGTCTGGCACTGTGTTGCTCTTGGCTGAACGACATGTTTGCTCAGGTAGTTGTGCGACTGGCTTCGAGGTATGTTTTCTCTCATTTGGTGGGTGTGCCAGATGTGTTGCCCAATCACCAGCAATGTCTATATAAACCCCGCTCTCTTAAAAAGGCAGTGCACACAATGGACTCGGAGGTTCTGTAGAGATGCAGCAGCAGCAGCTTGGTGTTCGCATCAACTGAAGATGTAAGAAGCAGCTTTTCCAGGTGACAAAAGCAGAGACTGTAACATCAAGTGTAATTTAGTAATTTAGAGAATTGAAAACATATTTAAACTCATGTCATCTAGCTCCGAGGTTTCTCCCACAGGAACGCCAATAATGACTTTCTCAGCCACCATTGTTGTACACTTGTGTATCATCGCACCACTGTTCAGCTTAAGTAAACATTTTGCTGTGCTTTGTCTAGGCTGCACACGGCCCTGGCAACACTTCCTGGAGACATTTGATGACATCATAGATCTGGGATGGATGAGCATATTGAAGTGACTAAATTTGCATTGCATATACAAATTCAGCAACACGACATCATAGCTCTCGTATAGTTCACTGATCACTGTTCCCAGTTCTGTGAGACATCCTCATTCGCTCTTGAATAGTGATTTCCATTATTTAATTGAGGCGGCTGTGGCTCAGGGGTAAGAGCGGGACGTCCTCTAACCAGTAGGGGGGCAGTTCGATCCCACTCTTCAGCATGCCAAAGTGTCCTTGGGCTCGATACTGAACCACAAATCATCAAGACTAGAAAAGTGCAATATAAATACGGACCATTTACCATTTAATTGAAATGCTGCTGCTGAGTATGAGGGTTATACCTCGCCTCTCTCAAGTATAGACTGTCAACATAAATCAGTTTCACTGAGTGTAAAGTGACTTGTGAGAAAAGGAAGAGGTGGAGAACGAGTGACAAGACCTTAGAATAAGAGGCTCTTAAGAAGAAGTTGGGAGCAGAGAAGAGAAGTAAATAAAGAGGGGATTAATGAAAGGGAAACACAGGAGAATGAGAGGGGAGCTCACCTATCACCTTAACTCTAAGGAACACAGGTACATTTCAGGTGAGCCAAGAGAAATATAGAGATGGTGTCAAATACTTTTGAGCATGTGAAAGGAGCCGTAATCATCTTCTATGATCAGCTGAATGTTTATCCCAGTGTTTATCTGACCTCATGTAACAGTTGTAGCTTTTGGCCTCGTCTGCTCAGTGTTTATCAAACTGAGATCGAAAGTTTTTCATAAACACTTTCAGTAACCTTATCCTCATATAACCTCTCTTTCTCCGTCCTTTGTTATTCATGCTCAATAGCAGAGAAAGACGCTATTTACCAAACACCGACAGCATCAGCTTTATTTGTGTGTGAACTTTCGTTGAGATAATATAGTAGGTGACAGATTCACAGAAAAACCAACATATTCCCACATTCTGCGTTTTGATGATAGTGGTAGAGAGCGTCCTCTATCACAAAATCTCCAAGAAGGGTTCAGTCTGGTGGAGACCACAGACTGTATATAAAGATGGACGACACGTCTGCGCTTCCTCCTCCTCTCCAGAAATGAAGTCAAAATGTCCTGGATATGAACGTTGCCATTTTGCCCATTTGGAGCCAGAATCTGCGCTGTGGTGATCTGTGGAGGGAGCCAGAGAATTGTTGTCCATTACGCCGACTAGACTGATAGCGTGTCAGTCTCAGCTGTCAATCATGATGTTTCATCCCATTTTTATAGCATCAAATAATAAATTAAAACCAAACTAACTTAAAATGAGCATTTGAACAAACACCAGTGTGATGAGGACGACCTAAAATCACATTATATGGAGGAGTTTATCACCAATCTAATGAAAGCAAACTGGTGTTACTTTTCTGAAATCTAGTTTTTCTTTCTGTGATCATTCTTTGAATGAACAGAGCACATTACTGACGCCATGGGCAACCTGGATCCTCCCTATCGATGCCACAAGCTCAAATCTCCTGACCGCCATGAGGAATAGACACATGGATCCACCATCCTGTAAAACATATCAAATACTTAAATCCAAATTTTCCAATGTTATGCGTATGTATTTTTTGTGATATGTATGTGTTGTGTTTTTTGTGACTTACGCAGGTATTTGAGGGGGGTTGGGGGTGTAGGACAGAGCTGGTTCTTTCTGGCTGTCAGATCTGCACCTCCATACAAGTGCATCGGTAGTTAGTGGATGACATGTGCCGACACATCACAGGTATGCTCTTTGACTAGAGATTGTATCTAACAGCCAGACTGACTGTCTACATTGTAGCTATTTTTTGAGTCTATTCAAACTATGGCACTAGTGTGTGTGTGTGTGTGTGTGTGTGTGTGTGTGTGTGTGTGTGTGTGTGTGTGTGTGTGTGCGTGTGTGTGTGTGTGTGTGTGTGTGTGTGTGTGCGTGTCGTGTGCGTGTGCGTGTGCAGGCAAATCATTGCCCCACAGCATTCCCAGTGTACATCGTGCACTCTTACAGTGCCCTGGTGTGTCTGGACACTGCATCACACCAGACACGGTGGGCAAACATACTGCGAGCTGCTACATAACATCATAGCTCAGGTATATAACCTCTGTTTCCAGTCGTGAGCAAAGCAAATGTGCACAAGCTGCAGTGCCTTATTGTTTTCCTGACCACTGACCTGATGTGGCTTATCTGCGGCCTGATGGCGCTGTGGTGTGAAAGTTGACCAGAATCCAGAACCTTTTTAGAAGCTGTGTCTTCTTTGAAGAAGCTCAGAGAAAACTGTAAAAACAGAGGTACATCCGATGGGCAAAGAGGAAGAGGTGAGATACCGTCAGACAAAAAGATCAGCATGGTGTTGTCGCTTCAATCTTGTCTTTCCCATCCTCTAAAGCTCTTTGCCTTCCACAAATCCTCCTCCTCTCTTTTTTCTCCATCCATTTTAAACCAAGCCATTTTACCATTTTTGGCCTCTGTATGGGCAACAGACAGGAGCCAGAGGCATTATGTTTTTGGGTTATCCATCCTTATATACATGTTTGTGCATCTGTCTGTTCATCCATTCGTTCATCCATACGTCCATCTGTCTCATTCAAGTGGTGAGCACAATATTTCAAGATGGTGGTAAAAGGTCGAAGATCAAGGTCACAGTGACCTTTCAAATATGTTTTTGGTCTTATGAACACAATATCTCAGGAACAACTTGAGGGAAATTCGTTAGATTTGGTAACATTTTTCAATTGGACTCAAAGATAAACTGATTTTGGTGGTCAAAGGTCAAGGTCACAGTGACCTCATCTTGTGAATGTAATGTATCCGGAACACCCATAGGAAATCTAATTATATCTGACACAAACATTCCCTTGAAGATTACCTTATTATAATTTGGAGGTCAAATGTCAAGGTCACAGTGACCATGCAAACCTATTTTTTTGCTTCATGAGTATGTTATTTTAAGAATGCCTTGAGAGAATCCTCCTGAATTTGGCACAAATATTCACTTCAACTCACAGATTAACAGGTTAGGATTAGAGGGTCAAAGGTCACGGTGGCCTCACGAAACATGTTTTTGTCCTCTTGAACATGATATCTCAAATCGGCCTTTGAGGAACTTCAGATTTTGAGCAGTTCTCACTTTGACTCAAAGATTAACTGATTAGATTACAGAAGTCTAAGATCACAGTGAATTTATATGAGTCTGAGTTTGTTCATTTAGACTGAAACTGCACTGGTTGAAAGGAGACATACAACCGCAGTGCAGTATTTCTAGTTTTGTAATGTCTAACCATCTTACACTCCATCCAACCATCCAACAGAACATTTGGAATTTTCATGATCCATATTCTCACATATTCTCTCATCTTTCAGGATCTTCTTCTGTCTCTCTTTGCTCTTCAGATGTTAGTGACCATGCTGATGGAAGAAGTGATGTCCTACCTCAAGGAGCAAGTATTTCTCAGGATTGTTGTGCGTCACAGCAGGAGGAGGCAGGTCTGGATCAGAGTAGGTGAAACATAAAAACACATCACTAAACCAATGGATAAATGCGATTTACATGTTTATCTTAACCTCTAGTAGTATATATGTATCTGTGCATGCCTGCCAGTTGCTGCTTGAGGTCTACAAGACAGCGAAACAAACAAAGGTCAAAGCGGCAACAGAGCTGATCTCCGAGGGAGTAGCTGTCACTTCATCGTTCTGATGTGTAGAAACAGATCTGTTCAGGACAACAGACAAGTGTGCTGCGTGACCAAAAAAGACACACGGTCATAGTACGTACTCTGCAGGAATTGGCCACGCCCATCTTCGATGGAATGCATTTACCTGGCTCTACTTCCTGGAGACGTGTGATGACATCATAGATCTCGGATCAATGAGCGTACGAAGTACAAGTAACAATATATAATTTAAAGTGAAACCATTTCTGTTACACACTTTCCATATGTTTTTTAAGATGCAAAACACATAAATGATCTCGACCAGTGGTCGCCAACCCGTCGATCGCGATCTACCGGTCGATCTCCCAGTCTTCACTGTCGATCCCCGAACTCTCTGGACTCACTGGCTGTCGTCTCACCGCAGATCAGTTGTGTCGGTTGTCTGTTTTTCACACGTGCTGTGTGTATGCTACTGGTGGTGGAGTTGCAGGTTTATCTCCTGCATTTCCTTCAAGAATAAGTTGGTTCATGTACTAAAGTAAATGACAAGACTCTACGGTATGAAGATGCACATCTTTCGGTCTGTCGATAACATTCAAAGACCATAAAAACATTGTGCTGCAGTAGCAGCTCCTCTGCAGAGCATGTTGTGGAACTGAGAAGCTACATATTTTGCATTGTAAATATGAATTGATATTAATTTGAATATTGTGCATTCAATAGAAAAAGTTGCACAACTGCCCTTCTTTGTGTATATTTATTTCTTGTACATTCAGCCTTTAATGAAATGTAATGTAATGGTAGATCTCGGCTTAAGTTTGGAATTAAAAAGTGATCTTGGGCTCGAAAAGGCTGGTGACCACTGATCTAGACCATTAGTACCAAGGCTGGAGATCATGACCAGCTAAAGGGCCGTGAGAAGAATATAAGGGTCTCAAAATGTTTGAATGAATAAAAGTTATGGTGAATAATGTTCTTTTTTAACAACTTTTCTCCAAAATCCTTTCATGTGTCTGATTTTTTCAGCAATTTTCATCTTTACAAACCCTTCAACTAAAATGTCAAAGGTAATCTTTGGTTAAACTGCTCGTGTTCCGATGAAGATACTGTACTAAAAAGCTGTGAATCATTGTTCTTAGGAGGTGGCTACAGATTTATTTTTTGCAGTAACAGCAGAGGAATGATCGTTGATAAAAAAGAAAATGCCCTCAGGTGACAGGAGAAATGTTTTTACAGTTTCTTCATCTCACTCCATTTTTTGTCTGACAGCTATACAATTTGATACAAGTACAGGAAGGAATGTGAAGTGTAGCCTGAGGCTTAAAGTATTTTAATGGCAGATAGCATAATGTTCCCTTTAAACAATTAATAATACTTTTAAGGGTAATGAATATGAAAAGAGGCATTGATATCCAATCAAATATTCTATTAAGGGGTTAGGGTTTTATAAGCTTTAACAATTTTTCGAAGGCTTTTACACAGCTGTGCATTCTAATGTAAAAACTGGCAGCTCAATCTCCGACACTGTGGAGAAAGTATCGTGCGTGGTCAAGATGTGTAACATGAGCTGTGTCTCAATTCAGCGGCGGCATCCTTCAGGGGATGCATTTGAAGACCGATTGCGTCACAACGCCGTGACTCATTTCAAAGGTTCTTTCAAATGTAGCGGAAAAATACATGCCCGAGAAAAGAAGGCTCCAACCGAAGGATCCTTCCCAGCCCAATGTATCCCGTGACACATTGCACTTCAGAGTCAAACAGTTTTTCAAAGAGGTAATGGTGCCGGCAAGCCACGCTTGAGTATCACGCTTCGACTCAACCAAACAGCTAATGGTACACACGTAAAAGTAACAAAACAAGGGGCGCTAAAACTTGCTTGGCGTGTCCAACTTCAGCTTTGATATATAATTTGTATTTTACTGACTATAAAATCTTCACTGCAGATAAACCAGGTAGGATGAACACACAGTTTTCTAACTTCACTCTGCACCATAGACTGTTTATAAAAAGCTCTGCACACACCGTCCAGCACAGAAACAATAAATAGTGACAGTATATTGTTTGACGAGAACTAATGACAAGGAATAATTCTGAAGTAGCTCCGGAGCATTAACACAGGACAAGAGCCCATTCTAAACAGGCAGGTTTAGAACAGGCTCTGCACTAGCTAAATAAAATAAAGACTCATTTCTCACAGTCTTACTTTCACCCTTTTATTCTTGTTCTATTCATATATTGTTTATCTTCTTCTTCTTCATTTGGTTTATTGGCGGGTGGTAACCAGCGTCAAGGTGCATAACCGCCATCCATTAAATTTCTGGGTAATTTCTTTTTTTTGTATTATGTTGCCTTTACAGTTTGTCATGATGCCTTTTGTGTTTTTAAGGAAAGCTCTTTGAATTGCCTTGTTGTTGAAATGTCCAATAGAAACAACCTTACATAGCCTTTCCTGACATTTTAAGGGTTCTTCAAGCCAAACAGTGGGAACTTCTGCTGCTGTGAAGTTCCCAGCAGTGTCTTAGTCAGTGTCTTGGGGGGGGGATTCTGGCCTGCAGTGTGTTGAACACATTGGAAACGCCCATGGTTTTCTATTCGCTTCCTATAAAGACTACAGCTGGGTCCCTTCTTAAAGGGGAGGGCTGGGAGGAAATCTGGCCTATAAACCCACTGGCTGTAGCGGATGTAAACTGTTCTATATGTAAAATGAAATGAGCCTAATGTTGTGTGAGCGGCCGGACATGATGCGTGTCATGTGAACGTGGCACAGAGAGGACGCCCTGCTCCTGCTTCTGTCTATGTGAGAGCACCATGTTGGGTCCCTCTTTAAGAACAAACAGCCGGGACCTGCCCTTTAATTCCGCCTGCTCCTCCGCCATGTATCCACCGTCGGCGTAACACAACAGCGGGACCCCTCAGCCTCCACATCCCCAGCGCCGCGTACGCACAGCGAGTGTCCGCTCCCTCCTTGCCATGCCCCGGGTCACCTCGCTGCTGCCCGCCCTGCTGTTCGTTCTCCTGCCGGGCCCGAGCCGGGGATATTTCCCCGAGGAGCGCTGGAGCCCCGAGTCCCCGCTCCTCGCTCCCCGGGTCGTCATCGCGCTCGTGTGCCGCAACTCGGCGCACTCCCTGCCGCTGGTCCTCGGTGCCGTCGAGCGCCTCAACTACCCGAAGGACCGCATTGCGCTGTGGTGAGTGTCAAGCCTCAAGCCTCAATTACCAATGAATACTGTGTCATCACATGGAACATCATTCGTGTCAAAACTTATTTAATAATAGCCTATTTTTAAATATTCAAAGGACGCTTACGCAGCACAACGTGTGGTTTAGCGTCATGGAAGACGCACGCAAGACGCGTCAAGCCCTTGTCGGATTTAAACTAGTGGGTTGAGGCCATGTTGGGCCGCTGTGATGTGTGTGTGAACGCATGGTCGCTTTATTTCCACAGTTAAAAGTCAAAGTGACAATGAGTGGAAGTCAGAGCAGCGTGGCTCCGTGCGCGCACCGGGGCGTCTCATGGACTTGGCCCCGGCAGAGGGGCGGGCTGCTGCAGCAGAGTGGTGCCCCCATTAAAAAAGTTCCATTCAGTCACAGATCCTCTCCCTCCTTTTCTCCCCCTTATTCCCCCTCCCTCTTCAACTTCCATGTCTTCGCAGGAAACAAAAGCTGTATTGTTTGTTCTTAGAATAAAAGTTTTGAACCACCCGAGCTGTCAAAATCTGGGACAATCCAGGTGCAAATAAACTGTGTGTGTGAAGCTGCCAATTATCAGCCTCTGCAGAACTTAACCATCCTGCACCTCAGGGCTGTTTCACTGTCACCCAGCCCCCCCCAGCCTTCCTGATCACTCCTCTATCCAGCACTGCTCGCTTCCTCTTCTCTTTTTTGATGTTTGGGCTCCAGATGTATTTTAAAGATTATGTTAATCTTTTCTCCAGCATTCAGAGCTGCAGGATTGTATTTCATAGCAACCCGGTGAGCCAGGACAGACAGAGACAAAATAGTACAGTTGTGCTTAAAGGGATTTATAAGCTCTTTCATGAATGTCCGGACAACGTGGTCTAGACTTTCTCTGGACTTTCACACACGAACAACGCTGCAGCAGATTGGCCACTCAGATGCATTTTCTTTTCATGCTTGTATTGTGTTAGACATTTTTTTTTCAGTTTTGCACTTTCAGCAAGCTAGTGGGATGGCTCACGTGATCCGTTTTCTCACATGGGCTCATTCGGACATTATCCAGACTTTTTACTCAGGGGCTGACAGGAGAAACTCTGGAGAAAGTCCGGCGCCTCTCACTTGTGTGTGTTCTCACATACAGTTCCTCCGGAGAATGTAGATTATCCGGAGTTCAGTGCCTAATTCAGTTTATGTGAGTTTCAGATTAAACATTTTAAATATTCAGTGACATGAATTGATCAATTGCTGTAATTCATAACATTTTTTAGCTGAACTCTTTCAGTGGTAAAATGAGGCTTCCAAGCATTCGTGTGTCTCTTTCAACAAACCAGCCTCGATGTTGAGCTTTTTTCCCCTCACACCTGTGCCAGAAATTCCGTCTGTGTGTGTGCGTGTGAGACCCTGAACTGTGGCCATGTGGCAGCCCGGGCCCAGTTTTCTGTGTGGTTGCTTACATCTGCAGCACATCTCTTCCCTCATGGAGGAGCTGGTGAAAAAAAAAGAAGAAAGTTTTGAAATGCAGCATGAAAGACATAAACTGAGCTGCTGGCCGACCACCAGTTGATACCTGCACTTATGAGCGTGACAAGATAAGATGGAGTGCTTGACAAGCTGCAACACACGACATGCAGGTGAACTGCATTATGGTGAGCGTGTGCTCTGCAGGGGCATGCAGGATGGATGTTATTAATTCATAAATCGTCCCCGTGTGTCGTGTGCTTCTTTTCACAGTCTCATGCCTGCCAGGCATTGTTCTATTGCCAGCAATGCAAATGTCCCAGATTTTTTTATCCACTTCCTCTTTTCATTGCAAACTTCACAGCAGTCAGATGGGAAGGGAAAGTTGGACAGGTGGAGAGAGAGAGAGAGAGAGAGAGAGAGAGAAGTCGGTCACATGCAGGTGCGGGGACGGCACTGCTGTGTTAAGCGCCGCGGACAGATGGGAAACTAACAGGCGCGGCACGCCGACTGTCACTCACTACATGACAGGGGTTTCAGTGAATCCATTTCTCTCATATTTACACATTCCTTTGCTCTCTCTCTCGGCCTGTCTGCGCGTCTGCCCCTCCCTCACCGACACACACTGAGATTTGTTGTGATAACACAGACAGCAGTCGAACGCCGCTCCTCCTCTTCTCAGCCCCCATTGTCTGATTTCTCTGTGCACGCCTGATGGTGTTGATGTGCATATCTGCTCTAATGGCAACGAGGCCCTCCGAGAATGAAAAGCAAAAGGAGAGTAAATCAATATAACACTGGCACCATGATTCATTATTGGAGATGTTCCGATAGCATTTTTCTCTTGCCCGACTACGATACCTGGACTTTGCTTATCGGCCGATACCAAACACCGATTTTATACCAGTGCATTTTTAAAGAAGAATAACTTGTATAATGTATTTTAACAGCTGTATGCTACGAAGCCTGAATGGAAGTGACGATTGCTCTCATTGTTGTTTGGCCTGGCTCAGGTCAAACCCTTTGAAAAACAAACATATACAGAGAATGAATTATACAGAACTTCTTTTATTATCTAGTTTGACAATCATAACTGAAAAATGACATAAATAAATACATCTAGGGATACCCAACAATGTGTTTCTTTTTTCCGTTTGGGACTTTCCAGTGTGAAATTTTACCAAATTGCTGACATTTTAGCCAGCTCCGGTTGATGCTACACCACCAGAAATCACTTCTGCTTCGCCTCTCTAGAAGAAGAAGTGCTTTCTGGGAAATGGAAGTTGCAGTTTCATCTGAGTGAAATTAATATGCTTTCAAAATGTGGTATCGGATTGGTACATGTATTTCCCTACCCGCTGAAGCCCGACTCTGTATTTCCAGCAGTATCAGTATTTACGATGCTGGTATCGGAACATCTCTTTTCATTATCGCCTGGAATTTCATTTTGATTATATGTTGAACGTGCAGTGTGCCTCCGTAACCTGTCTGTTTGGAATAGGCTGTTTGGTAATGCTGGTTGCAGCTATATCTCTCTGCAACTGGAAATGTGACCTGCAGTAATTCACTGCGGGAAGTAAAGACTGGCTCTGCAGAACCCTGAAGCTGCACCGCTGCTGCTGCACAAACAGCTGTTCATCTGTTTATTCAAAAAGCTTGACTCTGTACCCAGAAGACTGAACTGGAGATTCGGTTGTTGTTGCGTTAGTGGTGAACGAGCTGTTGTTGTAATCAACGTCACAGTCGCTGCTGCTACTGAGGGCTGGTCACCTCAAAGTTTAAATAAAATTGAACCTATCACTTGTCCAAATTGCAACAAATTCAACACTGCACTGTTGTAGATAGTAGATATCTATAGATGGACGGATGGATGATGTCTTATCCAGGTGTTGGTGCACTTATCTCTAAAGCTTCATTACTCAGTATTATTTATATTGGCAATGGATTAAATGACTATGTGCAATGTAAAAGATTGATCACTCCTAGTGATGCGCCTGCTCTGCCGTCTGTGAGGGGAATCTCTCCTTCTCTTTCTCTTCAGGTTGCATTTGTTTTCACAGGTCCCTTAGATGTAGGCCCTAAAAGTGGTAGATCCTGGTATGACTCTAGGATGGCTGTGCAGACACTGATAGGGTCCAGCTGGACCAGTCCCAAATGGCAGTTGCCATAGCAATCAAGGTCGTAGCACAGACCAGACGCTCGTAATGGATATGATAAACCGAGCCTCCGGTTGAGAGAGAGTGAGTAAACAGTCATAACAGAGTTACAAGGTACATGGTCGTCTCTTGGGAAAGAAAAAACACAAGGTGACTTTGGGGATTTATTGTTTATAATGTGGTTCCTAATAGAATTCCCTTTTGCACTGATGGGTGCTCCGCTACCATGACGAATCTCCTTATTTGGACATGTATTAAGTTCTCTATGTGTTTAGATACACCTGCAGAGAAGATAACCTTCAGAATTGGGCTAACATTAAACAGTGTTCTAGTACCGCTCGTCTTTATTCTCAGCCGGGCTTCAATGAAATCTTCTGCTCAAAACATCTGGGTGTCCTGAAACTTCTTCCATCACAAGTTAACCAGCTCCCATATTTCACACTCCTCATCCGTTTTGTTCTCAGGAGTAGGCAGCTACTTTCTGTAAAAAAAAAAAAGAAAAAAGAATCTGTCTGATAAACCTGCTGTTTCTGCCCAGCACCAGACAGCAGAAGATTTTGGCCAGAAACCCCAGATGAATGCTAATGCTGCTCTTCTGGATGTGTAACCAGGCAGGTTTTGGCAACATTTCCACCACAACTGCTTTATAATGTGACAATATGTCAGTGTTTGAACTTCTGTTTCAGCCAGTGCTGTTAATTTGTTGTTTAAACAAAAATATGTACGATGTGATTGGATCTATTCGAATATAGTGATCTGGGAATAATGATTGAAAAACATATTTTAATGCTAAACTGATCTGCTGTTAGTGTTTGTTTTACTTTTCACCCTCATTTTAAATATGTCTGTATAAGTATATACACATCACTTTGTTTGTGTTACTATTTCTGTAGAGACATAAGCTCACTGCTATAAATGAATGTGGACCAGAAAACAATGGGACTCCTGCTGTGAGAATACCATTTGAGTGGCAGAATAAAACTGTCGGCAGATATTCATAAAAAAGGCACGATCATACCCTGAGACTGCAGCGGTGCTCAAAATTGAAATGAATTAAAGTGGAATTTTAAAATCAACACTACAAAGAATTTTATATTTTGATGTTTCCGGTATCAGGGTCAGGATCAGTATTTTCTCCTCGTGTTGAATCCGTGTATTCCTGTAACATCACAGCTGTAATATTAAACACCACAGATTTGATCTATATATCTGCCGCTAGCGTACAAGTAACAGTGGATTTGTCTCAGCCAGTCGGTGGTGCTGCAGATCAAGGTGCACAGTGAGACGTGATTCTCTTTTTTTCTGTCTCATTCTTCTCCCACAGGGTGGCGACAGATCACAACATAGATAACACCACAGCCATCCTGAGAGACTGGCTCATCAAGGTGCAGAATTACTATCACTATGTGGAGTGGAGACCTGAAGATGAACCCAGGTACTGTGACTGTGAGTCTGAGTGTGTCCGTGTGAGTCTGAGTGTGTCCGTGTAAGTCTGAGTGTGTCCGTGTGAGTCTGAGTGTGTCCGTGTAAGTCTGAGTGTGTCCGTGTGAGTCTGAGTGTGTCCGTGTGGGTGTGATGACATTTTTCTAAGTGGTCTGTGCTTGTCTTAGTGCCTTTGAGGATGAGGTGGGGCCTAAGCACTGGAATAATCTCCGCTATGAACATGTGATGAAGCTCCGTCAGGCCGGGCTGGACACCGCCCGCGAGATCTGGGCCGACTACTTCCTGGTATGTTGTCATCCACTCTTCTTGCTATGTGCTCTCAGCGATGATGTCTGTGACTCCGCATCAGATGTGTGTGCAGACGAGTGGAGTAAGCTTCACAGCATTTTAAATACTGATCCATCGACTGCATCTGCTGATAGCTGTTCATCGGTATACGTTGAGAATCTGAAACACACGCTCAAGTTTTTACGAAGAAAAATTGAAGTGACAAAATGAGTTACTAATTAAAATTTCATGTATTATGCTGATTTGTTGTTTGGATGACTGAAGTTAAATAATAGCATGTAAGCAATCCATTTATCCAATTATCTAACTGTTGTAACAGTGTAATGCGACAGTGGTAACAACAATATAACATTGTTATCAGTATTATTTCTGATATATTTTAGTAAAAAATAAATGCTTTTATTGAAATGTATTTTATTTGTTATTTTATAATAAATTATATTGTATAATATTTTATAAACATTATTATTATATTATAATATGAATCCATCCACCCATTCATTATCTTTACCTCTTATCCTTTGAGGGTTGCTGGGGGAGCTGGAGATAATAATAATAATAATAATGTTAATTAATTATTATAAAATGTTATAATACAAATAGATAACCAATGAGCTAATTGGTATTTTATACAATATACAATTTCCTAATTGTTTTTACAGGAACAACATTTTATCCTTAATTTTAACATTAAAGAGCTTTGACCACTCACAGTGGTGTAAAACCTCAAACTTATTTTTCTTTTTCATGTTACTTATTGGCCGACATTAATTACTAACTGTATATCTGGGATAAGTCCATATCTAATACATGGTCAGGCTCTGGAAAAACAAGAAAACAAAAAAACCCAGTTCGGTCGGTATGAAATGTCAGTTGAATGATATTTGTCAGAGTGACCTCAGCTTTAAATTGGCCGTATTGAATTCAGTGGACAGATATTATTGCTAAAGGAAATTCAGTTTGCTGGGGAGCCACCTTTATTAGCTTTATTATTACACTGCGGCAAACACATGCCCTCACACACACAGGGTTTAAATGTCAAGTCCTGCCTTTGACAAAACTGTTCTCCTCGAAACGCGGAGTAGCATTTATTCAGAACACAGCCAGGTGTAGTGCTGTCTGCTGGTTAGGGATGTTGAAGGAGCTGAGAGGAGCTGAGAGGAGCAGAGAGGAGCTGCTCGTGCTCACACTTCCACTGTGATCAAATACATGTTGCTGTGGCTCAATCAATCATTCGGTGTCAGCGGGTGACATTTTGTCTGCGCTTGTGTGCTGATTGTCATCGATATTGTGCCCTTCTCTTGTGTGTGCAGGTTGCTGACTGTGACAACCTGCTCACCAATCAGGATGTGTTGTGGAAAATGATGATGGAGAACAAGACCATTGTGGCTCCCATGTTGGAGTCCAGAGCTGCCTACTCCAACTTCTGGTGCGGCATGACTTCACAGGTACTGCAGACATGTTCACCACTTACACCTGTTTCCCACATTTATGTACAGCGCACAGAATGTGCATATCTGCTGCGCCAGGTTTAGAGAGGAGGAGCTGATTCACTGAGGATGTAGTGTATGTATTTGCTTTGAGTAATGTAGGAACACTTCTGTCAGCCAGATGGCAAACAAAGATATAAATGCAGTACATAGAGAAAGAACATTTTTCGGGCTGCATATTAGTACAGCTGTAGGGAAACAACAGCTGTACATCCAACATTACAAAGCGTAATAATGTTTTTTACAACATATTGTTTTACTGTAACACATAAACTGAACCAACAGACTAAAGGTTATTAACCAAGTGCAGCCTTCTTCATGTCTGTATGACAATGTCTGTATAAACTGCTTATTCTGGGCAAATAATCAACCCACATTAAGTCCAAAATGAAATTTATATCTGTATTAAAGGGATAGTTCACCAAAAATGAAAATTCACCTATTATCGACTCACCACTATACCGATGGATGAAGTGTTTGAGTCCACAAAACACTTTTGGAGTTTCAGGGGTTAACAGAGTTGCAGCAAAATCTTTTAATTGATGTCTGTCTCATAGATCGTAAAAAATCAACAACAAAAAGTTGATGTATGCTTTGTTTGAAAGTGTAAAATATTACCTGGAATATGCAGATTAATCAAACTTGCATATCTGATGTGTCACTCTCATGCCGTCTGTGATCTATTTCTGTTTGGGCACGATGCCTTCAAGTACTCGGCTTTTGCTTCTTTTCAAATCATAGTCGACACATGGACATCATCTTGTCCTCCAGCACAAAATAAACCAACATCCAGCATGAGTCTGCCTCTGATTCCTCCACAGAAAATATTCCTTGTTGACAGTTAATAGGGCCAATAGGGAAGAAGTGTCTTTATCGATCAATATTACTGTCAACTCAATTCATTAAGAAGCAAAACAAGGAGTTTCAAACTGACATACAGTGGACTGATGGACTTTGAGCAGCCAATTTGCTCCATCAAGTCAAATCCCTCAAAAGAGGTTCCCCTGGCAGCTGTTTTTTGTTTTTTTTTCATTTCATGTGGAAACTATATACATCACGACTATACTGTATGTCGGTGTTCCTCCTCTAACCTGCAGGGTTACTACAAGCGTACACCGGCCTACATGCCGATCCGTAAGCAGGAGCGTCGCGGCTGTTTCGATGTGCCCATGGTCCACTCTACCTACCTGGTGGACCTCCGGAAAGAGGCCTCCCGTCAGCTGGCGTTTTACCCGCCGCATCCGGAGTACAGCTGGGCCCTCGATGATGTCATCGTCTTTGCCTTCTCAGCTCGCATGGCGGGTGAGACGAATGCGGGAGGGACATCTGGAGGGATTATTATTTAACGACTTTGTGAAAATGCCAAGCTGTGTATGTGTAAGCATTTTGTGCCTTTCTTCCCTCTGGTCTCAGATGTGCAGATGTATGTGTGCAACAAAGAAACATATGGGTACTTCCCGGTGCCGGTGCGCTCCCTTGCGACCCTGCAGGACGAGGCGGAGAGCTTCTTGCACACGCAGCTCGAGGTCATGGGTGAGTCAAGATGTCAAAGGGGGCACAGAAGGACCAGAATGACTGTGAGATTATAGCGAACACACACAAGACTGTGATTAAACCTGATCACTGATTTAATTCATCCATTGTTATCCCAACAATCTTTCTCTAGTAATGTTATGTTGTGCTGTAATGTGTTGCCAATTTTACAGAGTCACAACAATTAATACAGCTGTATATACTCTTTTATTATATTATTGTTTTACTGTATGGATTACAGGATGTGTAATAATAATAATAATAATAATAATAACAAAACTCTAATCTAAACAGTAATACTAAAGAGTATATACCACTGTTTTATTGTTATTATTATTATTATTATTATTATTATTATATACAGATTAGTTAAAGGAAAAAACAACATATAGAAATGAAGATGGTGTTAGTGTTTATTATCATTAATGCTTCTATTGAAGGGATCATACACTATTCACTTTAAATGGATAAAACTGCCATATTTACCCACCATTGTACTTTCAATGACAAAGTGAAGCCATGTTTTATTTTATTTTAATGAATGTATTAAAAATCTAACTTCTTAAAGTCATTAAATCTTGATAAATGATGAATCTTTTCCCCATCATTTGCTGGTCACACTTTGTTTGAGTGTTTGAGGCTTTTCTTTGTTCCACAGCAAACTGAATGTCTGCAGGTTTTGAGCTGGGTCAGAAAGAAAGAAACATTCAAATACGTCAACTTTGAACCTTGAACCTGTACTAATAATCGAGAAAATGATTCATCAATAATGAAAATAATAATTATTTGCAGCCCTACAGCGACGTCTTTTGCCTTAAATGGAAGCACCTGCATTTGTTTGTATTTTTATTTCAACTCATTTGTTTAATTTAAAGTTAAGTTCAACAATTTAATTTTTTTATAAATTGTTCCCCCATCTGTACACTCTCTACGAACACACTAAAATGAAAGTAGAAGTTAGTGTACAGTTCATTTTTCGGGAGCTCCCAGTTGTTCCCTGCACCACAGTTTGGGAAACAAATTTTACATTCTCTTTGTGACCGCCTCCCTTTTTTTTTCTTTGAAAGTGAAAAATCCTCCACTGGAGCACTCCAGCTTCCTGTCTCTTCCTCCCAAGCAGCCTAACAAGATGGGCTTTGATGAGGTACACACACACACACACACACACACACACACACACACACACACACACACACACACACACACACACACACACACACACACACACACACACACACACACAATAACCGAAGCACACGTATGAGATCTTGCGTTTCTCTTTGCACCCAGGTGTTCATGATAAATCTGGTGCAGAGATCTGACCGTCGTGAGCGCATGCTAAGAACTCTGTACGAGCAGGAGCTCAGCTGTAAGGTTGTCGCTGCTGTGGATGGCAAGTACGTTTCTCATCTTGTTTCTCCCCCACTGCCTGTGTCTTCCTGATTTGTGCCTCTGCAGCACGCCGTGTAGATTGATGTAGGGAGGCAGGACTGAGACAAACAACCAGGTGAACAGTAGCAGGGTGCGTGTTGTCTTTTAAAGATTCCCTGAACACATAGATGTACCTCGACTCGGGGGGGAAATATTCTAATGTTTATGTAGGGTGTGCCATGTTTTACATATTCAATCATATCTTCTCAACACCTGCGTGGCCTTTCTTATATTTGTACATTATCGTGCAGCCTGTTTTCAGAAACACACATTCCCATTTATATAATTTATTGTTTCCATCTCTAATCTCCTCTTTCTCTCAGAGCTCTGAACTTGTCGGAGATCGAGTCTATGGGGATTAAGATGCTTCCAGGCTATAAAGACCCTTATCATGGTCGACCTCTCACCAAGGGTGAACTGGGTTGTTTCCTCTCTCACTACAACATCTGGAAAGAGGTGAGACTCTCTCGCACACGTCCAGGCCTCCAGGTTTACCTGTACATGGAAGATAACGTTTACTAGTGAAAGGCACAGTAACTCAGTTTGTGTGAGGAAAGGCACCTTGTTTTATTTATCTTTTAATAACTGCACTAGTCTTTTGTGAAATATGTTTTGAAGCAGCTGTCTCTTCAAATGAAATGTTTTCTCTTTGTAGTTTGACTGTGCTATTTTTCAGGGAAGATGTCCCTAATGAACACAAAGTGTACAATGTTGTTACCATTACTTCTCGATTTGTAATTATTCCGATCAAAAGAGTCCAAATGTTATTATACCAGTAAAGAATTTTGGCAGCTTTTGCATCTTACTTATGCTTAATCACACTATTGTATAATCAGGCTCACCAGCGTCTCAGCAGCACTATAATGCTCTAAATCCATAAGTGTGTGTGTTGTAGATCGTGGACCGTGGCCTGCAGATTTCCCTGGTCATCGAGGACGACCTCCGCTTCGAGGTATTCTTCAAACGTCGTCTCCAGACTCTCCTGGAGGAGGTGACGACACACAAGCTGGACTGGGATCTCATGTGAGTCACGCTTTAGTGAGCGGGAGGGAAAAACACGATGTAGTAAACAGAGAGGATTATCATCCCCAGTGAAATCCGTCCATCTGTCACACATGATATCTCAGACGCCGCTGTTCACAGGCTCAAAACACTACTGGAAATAATGCGCCTTAACGTCCCACTGCTAAAAGCTTAGCTCCAGCAGTTTCACATTCACAGACAGAGAGCCACTGAAATAGAGGAACAAGGTGGGAGGACTCGTTCCAGGAAGTTGGAGTCCGGTGGATTTTCTGTATGTTAGAGGACAGACAGTTTGAGCACTTTAAAACTTGGATGGACATGAAACTATTTCCTCATCTTTTGTATTGAAATGTCAGCAATAGATAATTTATTTAATTTAACAGCTGAAAGTGCACAGACCAAAGTCTGAACCAATGTTCATGTCTTTGCGACATCGTTCACATTGGATCCGGTTAGTTTGGGGTTTTTACATTGTAATTTAGTAACTGAGACTTGTTTTTGATATATGTACATCCTGTCGTCATCACCTAAGCAGGCTGCGTCTATCTATACTTGACATTGATTGGTTTGCAGATTGGTGTGGATCAAAGTCTCGAAGTTGGAGAAGTAAACTTTGAATTCTAAAGAGGGCTTTGATTTAAAGGAAACTTCACTGAGTTTAACATTCTGCCACATGCACCACTAGCCGCAATCTGAGGCTAAAAATGGGCTCCTTCCCTCTGCAATATATACACAACTTCCCTGGGTCCAATTATCCGCTCCCATGGCTTCTCATATCACTGCTGCACAGACGACTCAACTACACCTGTCATTCCTGCCGGATGACCCCACAGTCTCGGCACGAAGTCTCTGCTCTCCTCTCAGACATACTAACATGGATGAAGGAATGCTCCCTCCCAACCAATCAGTGTCTCCTTTGTGTCATGTTGGATGACCAGTTATCCCTCTCTCACCACATTGCATCTGTCCTCCTGGTCGTGTCACCTTTCACAATACAACACAAGATAAATCAGGCCTCACCTGACTCAGTATGCCGCCCAGCAGCCCATGGTTATCCCTCGCCTTGATTACTGCGACACCCCTCTGGCAGGCCTCCGTTCACGCACAGTGAAACCCTGACAGATGGTCCAAAATGCGGCGGCAGGTCTCGTCTGCAATCAATCAGCTACACATGAATCAAATTCAAGTCACTGATGTTTGTCTACACTTTCAACTTCTGGGTCTGCACCTATCTGCTTGAACTCAATCATACGGGCTTATGCTCCTTCAGGGCCACTGAGTTCCTCCAAGTAATATCGTGTGGTGTCACAGTCCAGACCTTTCTCATCTGTGGTGAAACAAGCTACCAAATGATCAGAGCAGGGGCGTCCCTCTCTTTCTTCACCAACCTGTTGAAGACTCCTCTCCTCCGAGAACACCTCCGAGAACACCCTAACATCTCTAAAGCCGTTTGCAGACATGAACTTTGGAGGGTGTCCCCACAATTGGGTCTAGACTTGGATCATGAACAACGCAGCAGGTGATTCTCCGCTCAGACACGTTCACAACACAGTAATCTGTGGCGTGCTCAGGTGAGGGGGGGGACAGAGGCAGAGACAGGATGTATCGTATTCATTCGCCTGCAGAGATCACGTATTTGTTTACAACGCACTGACACCGGCCTCGTCTCATCCTCAGATATTTGTATTCTTTTGTTGTTGTTTTTTCATTTTTGCATCTTTGTCGCGTGTTAGAAACATCAACAACACAACCACTCGCTCCATTGGCTCCAGCCCCCCACCCCCACCCCCACCCCCACCCCCACCCCCACCCTGCAACCTTCAAAAGGATTAGCTCTATAGTTAATAGATTGAAAAGTATAGTAGGGAGGGATAATAGGCTTATAAATACTGTTTGACAGTTTTTAAATCATTTTTGTGCTCGTGATATTTAACCATCTTATTTCCTTTGCTCTCACTTTCTCATACAGTTACATCGGACGGAAGCGCATGCAGGTGGACCATTCGGAGAAGTCTGTACCCAACATACACAATCTGGTGGAGGCTGACTACTCCTACTGGACGCTCGGTTACCTGTTGTCATTACAAGGAGCTCAGAAGCTCCTCATGGCCGATCCTCTGACCAAGATGCTCCCTGTCGATGAGTTCCTCCCTGTCATGTATGACAAACATCCAGTGTGAGTATAACTCCCTCTGCTACCCTTCATCTTCTCTCTGTTCCCTCTCATCTGCCTTTTCTTTTTGCTTCTGGCCTGTAGCACGCTTGTTTACCTAATCTTTGTTTCACTCATCAGTTCAGAGTACATGGGACACTTTGAGAGTCGGGACCTGCACGCCTTTTCTGCCGAGCCTCTCCTGGTCTATCCGACCCACTACACTGGAGAACCTGGCTACATCAGCGACACGGAAACTTCTGTGGTTTGGGACAACGAAACGGTCACAACTGACTGGGATCGAGCCAAGTCGAGGAAAACTCAGGAGCAGGAGGAGCTGAGCTTCGAGGCCCAGAACTCTGACGTGCTGCAGTCAGAACTGGAGAACTGGAGCGCACGGGACGAGCTGTGATGGGGTGGGGAGATACAGATGAGGGAGATGGAAGATAGACAAAGCTGTGATCACGTGGGGCTATGGATGAGAGGGAAGGAATAAAACAGAAAGCAGGAGAAGAGGGGAAAAAGGCAGAGCAGATGGACTTGAGGCTGATTGAGGATAGATGCTTTTCCTTGTATGTTTCTCTCGCCACTATTTCATCTTTCTCTTACGAGAGAGGGTTAGATGTAGTGATAACTCTTGTAAAGTCAGCTAGCAGCTTTTGTTTTAATTATTGCATCCAACGCACATCCCCTTGACCACAGTCTGGTCCTTCAAATAATTCCATTATTTTTATTAAACATTTGATCAGATTTGTCCCAATTGATATTTTAAATAAATTCCTTATTAGGAAATTTTCCTAAACAAAAAAAGGTTCCAGAAATGCATTATTTCCTGTAACATGTTTAGAAATGACTGATGGTAACATTTCAACTGTCCAGCATAATTTCACATCACTGGATGGGGTGGGTGAAGTGTTGGAGTTTCGGGAGTAAACAGTGTAAATACCGATGAAGATATTAGGGACTAACTTCAGACGTAAAAAAAACTAAAAACATTCATAGCATGTCTCCATACTGCTCGTGAGGTGTCATACGAGTTTTCAGAAGCCCCCGACATTCATATTCGACTGGAAACGAGGTCATTGACACCATGTTTAACCCCTAAAAGTCCGACCGAAGAGGCTAAGCTAGCGGACGTTATCATTTCCGACGGTCCCTGAAGGCACCTCGTTGGAAGATACCAATGGACATTTAGGCTTAAAACTTGGTGTAAATGACGCCGTTTCAAGTCGAGGCTAGCGGACACTTGGATGAAACCACAAGAGCAGTATGGAGGCATGTTGTTATTTTTTTCTGTAGTTTTTTTCACGCCTGAAGATAAGTCCCTAATATCTGTTATCTTTGTATTTGGCTGCTACGCTGTTTACCCCTGAAACTCCAAAGGTGTTTTGTGGACTCAAACACATCACCCACCCTTCCCATCGGCACAGTGGTGAGTAGATAATGAGTGAATTATCATTTTTGGGTGAACTATCCCTCTAAACTTCCCACATAGAAGCTGCAGTGTGGCTTGGGTTTGAAATGAGAAATCAGAAAAACAATATATTACTTTTTATTGAATAAAACAAGTTTCAGAGTAACTTTTTATGTACAGTGCTTTTTCTCTATCTCAGTGGCTCCCAGCCTGGCTTTTGAATACTTTGAAGAAACGAATGCCTATTTACAAACTCTTATCACCAGATGCTAATGTCTGTTCTACCAATCAATGACTTTTCTTGATTTATTTTTATAATAATCCTCAAGAAGTAAAATATCCTGTAAATCAGAATGACAGACGAACTAAGTGCAACTTCAATCTGTTATTATTAGCTTTCCTCTCAAGTTGTTCATCTTGTAACCCCTCACATTTATCTTGTGACACCTTACCCCCCGACCCATATGTTGGAAACCACTCTTCTTCACCTCTTTTATTAACTCCATGCTTTTTAGCTAAGAGTAGCCAGTGTGTTATTTATTATACATTACTTAACCTTTCTTATCTTTTCACTTGTGAATGTATCACTTCAACACCCGCAGTTTGTGTCAGTGTCAGTATATTCTAACACGCCATATGTTGCAGTTTTGAATGAAACTTTTTGCTTTTGTTGCATATTGATCAGAAAACTCATTTTATCTCAGTGTCTTTCTTCCTTTTCTTCCATACTTTTTTTTTTTTTTAACCAAAGAACGAATAAAAACTTTTATATTGAACGTCTTATTATAGTTGATTCTTTTGCTACAGAACTTCTACAGAAAAGTGAATGCACTGGAGCAATGGTACCTCAAAGCTCAGTTAAAAGTACTTGGTAGCATTGACACTGTAAAGAAAAAGTTTCATTTCAAGATTCATTTCTAGCCAAAGCTCCAGTGGCTGAACATCAAAAAAACACTGCACCCCCTCTCTTACTGGCACACACAGTTTTTATTTCGGCACAGACATGAATGCCCCACAGCCCAGTTGAGACATTTCTTTTAATTAGTGCCTGTGGGTTTTTGCCTTCCCTGCCTGTACATAATAGTCAGTTTGCCGCCAGTGCTTCTCCTTATTCACTGTGTTTACTCAGACGATCCCTTAATGTCTGCTGACCTGTGGGGCATGACTCTGCAGTACTGACTGTGCATCACTTCCATCATGTTTGTGTCCAACAAAGATTAAAAATGTTACTCAGTACCTCAAATTATTTTATTAAAAAATGAAACCTGCTGTTAATGTTTTCCTTGTTCACCATCTTAGTTTAGCCTGTTAGCCATTTGCTAATTTGCACTGAAAGATATGCTACAGTTGAGGATCGGAGAACTGTTGAGCATTTTGCAGGTATTTGATGAATAGAAATATTGCTCTAATGATTGTACTGGATGAAAAGACATTAAAATTCATCCTGAGTAAGAACATGAATGTCTTCACCATAAATCAATCACAAACATTTTGGTCTTGATCATAGACTATATACAAAGATGGATGATGTGTCTGCACTGAAATTAAGCCAAAATTTCTCAGATACGAACGCTGCCATCTTGCCCACTTGGCGCCAGAGTCTGTGCAGTAACGATCAGGGATGGAGCTGCGGTATCGAGGTACCACTGATACACACACTCGACCAATCGTGAGTCAGTCCCAGCTGTCAATCATGATGTTTAAGTGTGATAAGAACTACCTTAAATGATAGAAACCATCAAAATGTATTTGACGAGTACTTTCACTTTTTAATTTGGTCCATGTCCCATCCACTAACATGGAGAATGCCAGGTTTATGACCTGTACTGCAGCTGACCACCAGGGGGTGATGTCGTCAATCTTTATTTACAGTCTATGGTTTTTACAAATAGACTGAATTGCCTCCAATGCAGCTAAGCTGCTAGAATTGCAAAAAAAAAGAAGCATGTCTGGTGTGTGTTTGCTCAAATTATGTAATGCACAGTATGTGTTGTGTTTCATGGTTGGTTGTGTGTGTGTGTGTGTGTGTGCGCGCACATCCACGTGTAGTCTGTGTGACTCAGACTAATCCCTTCAGATCTCTCTGTCCTCCCCACCTCTATATTTACCTCACCGCTCTCTGAGATTAACCCTGGTGTTTTCTGCAAGTGCCTCAGCAGATCAATTGCCACTTCTCTACAGTTGGACCTGCTGGGGTTTACTAGAACCGGGCTCCACTCAAACTATCGACTTTCTCAGTTCATTTCCTTGATGCTCCGCATCCTGGCTGTCAAACCACCTTGATAACAGGATGCAAAGGAATCATTATCACACACTGAGGGCTAGAAGAGCGACATCAGCAATTAGCGAGACTCCAACTAGCAACATTAGTGCAGGAGAAGTTAGGAGGGCTACCTCGAAGCTCACATAAAACACATCTTCTTATATCTCTTTCTTGTGTTGTTGTTCTTCCATTTGACCTACATGTCTGTCCTCGCTTCACAATCCAATTTGTCCTCTTCATCCTTCCTTCGCTCCCTCCCTTCTCCTCATTAAGTAATAAGATTGTTGCTGTTGAGCTGCAGTTTTAAGGCCTGCAGACACATACACACACACACACACAGGAGCAGCGACCTCTGCCCCTGAGTTACAGCTCAGCCACACCTCCAGCGATCTATAATCTCCCTCAGTGGATGACAGAGTGAAGAAAACACGGAGACAGTGGTGAAGAGGCAGTGAGAGGTGTCACTTCAATAACACATTTTAAAGTACTCAAAGGAAGACGGCAGAAGAAAAGAAAGAATGCAATGGCCTGAAAGAGAGAAGAAGCTCTGGACATATTTCTTTACCTGTGGGAGTTGAGGAGTTTCAAGGTGAGGTAAATTATTTGTGGTCTATTCATCTGCCACAGCACCTGCACAGATTGATGGGCTGTTAAATTAGCCACTAACAAAACAAGGCAGCGTTGGTCGTAAATATATTTGGTGCAATCGATCAGCTTCAAAAAGTGAAGCGGATGATTGTGAAATAACGTCTCCAAATGTAGGATTTAATCACTGACCTTTCCAAGTCTTACAGTAAATCCTCCTCTCTTTTTTTTTCTCCAGTTAAGGTCCAAGCGCTGCTCAATTTCAAACATATTTCTCCGACATCAGCCTTGGAAGTTTCAGTCCAGAGCTGCGGTCTCAAATAGATCTGGCACAGCTCAGAGCCAGAGAGCCAAAACTAATTTGTGAGGTTATCGCTGTCAATTCTCGGCCTGCAGCGACTGCAGCGACAGTGAAATACAGGCTGGCCGAGACAGATAAAGCACATTTCTCAGCTGTTGAGGCCTGAACTTTATTTCTAAAGCTGAAATTTATTTTAGATGCAGTTTTTTTTGTCCGAACCATAAATCTCCTCTCGGAAAACACAGTCTCATAAAAGCCTTATTCATCCCGGTTAGCCGGTTGTTGCTGGGCTGCAGTGTTGTTGTTAGATTATGATTATTTTTGTATAGAAAAGAAAAAACTGGTGTATTCTATAAACTGGATGTCCTTCAGTCGGCTGCAATATCAATGAGTCAGTGAGCAGCATCAGTGAATGGGAACATCAGGCCAAAATGTTTTGACTGAAATATAGACATGGTTGCATTTTTTGAGCTATTTCTTAATAATCATAATAATAATAATTATATTATTATTATTATGATTATAATAATAACACATTTCATTTGTATAGTGCTTTTAACAATGCTCAATGGCACTTTACATAGGATTTAAAAGAGCAGATAAAAGCAGATGAAAGAAAACAACCTATAAATATAACATTCACATTATGGTCACACATTGAAATATAAGATACACGTCATTTTTAAGTAGTGTTTAGAAGGTGGACAGTTCGGTGCAGACTCTGATTTGTGTGGGTAGAGAGTTCTAGAGGGAGGGGGCAACTATGGAAAAGGGTCTGTAGCCCCCAGGTCCAGAATTGGTCCTGAGCGGAGGTGAGCGGGGGTTGGCCTCAGAGGAGCGGGCTGTTTGTGTTTGAGTGTCTTTCTCGTAGCTAAACGATCATGCAAATGACTGTATTTTATCAGGATCAAAGGAAGTCCTGACTATATGTATTACAAACACGCAGGAAGTCTTAAAACCTGCTCCTTTTTTTTCACAAGAATGAAAACATATCAAGTCCGTCAAGTTACTGTCACCGTGATGACAATGACCATTAGATGATGCTCAGACTGCATCACAGCACAATGGAACTGATGTTTTCCCTCCATCCAAAAGGAAATTGTCAAAAGCAAGTGTCGTTATCAATCAGTCATTTCTAGACTCACAATTACCCACTTCTGTTAACAGTTAACAATATTTAAATTCAAGCTGCCAAGATCACAATCGTTTTTTTTATCATTTAAATCAAATTCATGACAGTGGAGGGGTTTTGTTTGCTTGTGCTGCCTGATCACTGTCAGACACATCTGACACAGTCCTAATGCAGCAGATTAGCTGTGTGTTGAATTCAAATAGATTTTTTTAGGAGGGTTTTCCAAACTTTAAAGAGTAACACAGAGCACCAGACTGAAAAGCTGTATTTTGGTGTCCTACCTGTAGTTTCTTGTGACAACAGATATGGGTGGGTGCGGTCTGAAGTATGATCCAAATGGGCCAAATAGAAAGTCAATACTTTAGTCCATCTCCCAAGGGTGAAAATACGTATCAGTAACAGTGTACGAGCATCTGAGACCTTTCCTTTGGGCGTAGACATGGACACAGGCAATGAACAGCACTCGTCATGATAAACATTACCCTGCTCTACTGTAGCACATGTGTATTTCCAGATTTTAACACCTCTTCTCTCCACAAAGGGCTTTTACCCTTCCCCGCTGCTTTCCTGTCATCATGGTGGACCTGTTCCTGAACCGAGTTCTGGTCGAGAACAACTGGGACCAGGATGAACTCAACACTGAGCGCGAAATCATCGGGATCCTGGAAAACCGCATCGTGCTGCTGTTCTTTGCCTCCTCCGAGTGTAAAAAGTGCCAGGAGTTTGTGCCTATTCTGAATGAGTTTTTTAAGAGGCTGAAGGATCCGGCCTACATCGAATACCCCAAACTGCTTGCACTCATCTTCGTCAGGTCTCTGTCTTTCCTTCTCTTTTTCTTATCTCTTTAATGCAGCGATGTAATTGCACTGTTTTGTAATTCATTAGGTTTCCATTCCCATGTCCTCTCTCTCTGCAGCATGGACCGATCAGAGGAGCAGCAGGAGAGGCTCCTCAAAGAGATGCACAAGAAGGTTCTGTTTCTGGCGTTTGAGGACCCGTACAGGAAGTAGGTGGATGCTTATGCGTGGATGTGGTATTTCAAAGTTGCATTAGGCTTCCTACCAAACTCAGTTCAATATGACAATGGCACTCAATAGAGCATGTACCTCTGCCAAGGCCCAACTTGCCTTAAATTCAATCAAGCTGCACCAAATTGTACACACTCATCAATATCAGTCTCCTAAACATGCCTGGTTGTTTTCCATCAAGATTATTGAACTATCTCCTGGGAAATATGTGAAAATGTCAAAAAAGAAGCCCTATTTTACATGTTAAAGACAGTGATTAAGTAATTCCTGGATCCGCCCCTTTGTCCAGATCTTCTCCAAAATGTAATGGTTTGTTTTTAGGTCCACGTCCCATTATTCCACCAAGAAAATCAATCCAGTAATTTTTAAGAAATCCCGTTCACAAACAAATAAACAAGATGAAAACATTTACTTCCTCGGTGGATGTAAAAAAGTCAGTTGCCTAGCCAAGATGGAACAATGACATTTTATAACGGTTTACATCTGAAATGCATGCACTTTCTTTGTCTGTGTTTCAGGGAGCTGCAGGCCATGTTCAAGGTAAAGGACGTTCCAACAGCCGTGGTCCTTCGTCCCGACGGCTCCGTCCTCTCCCCGAACGCCGTGCAGGACATATATCGTTTCGGCTCTGACTGCTTCAGTAACTGGCAGGAGTCGGCGGAGCTCGTCGAGAGAAGCTTCATGCTCAACGAGGAGTTTGACAACCTTAATCTGCGTAGTGCCACCGAACCCGTGAGGAGACTTAAGTACAAGACAGAGGACGACAAGAGGAAAAAGAAATGGTGGAAGTTGTGGGGCAAGGGCAAGGACGGATATAAAGAGGAAGAAGAGAAGGATGAAGCGTGGGGTGAAGAGAGAAAGGAGGGAAATAAAGGACCATGGAGGAGAAGATGAAGAGAGAGGGTGAAAGAAAAAAATAGAAAAAAGCAAAACCTTTTGTGTTGATCCTCTCTAGTAAATGTCCTACAGCACATCTTCAGGTCCTGCTTCCTGTGTAATTCATTTTTAGCCACTGATACTGCAGCTAATTCAAGAATTATTTCCTCTGCCTGCAGTAGCACGTACAGCAGGATTTTTAAAAAGCCCACTGAGCAGTAGAACATACTGTCACAGTGTGGTTGTACAGATCACACACAACGCTGAAAGGGAAAAGATCCAGTTGCTCGCTCTTAAGAAATAAGCCATGTTGCTGTTTCTACTGCTTCATATTGTATTCTTCATATTCTGATCATTATATCATTGATGTGTCTAAAATACGATCCAATTTAGTCTTGTCAATTTGCCTATAATGTCTGCAGTTACGTTTTCAGTCATTCGGTCAATGTTTTCAAACACACAAACACACATGTTCATAACTTGTCTCTATGAAATTTCTTGCAAAAATATGCTGCCGTTTTTCTGAATGAATGAAGTGGGGGGTAGATGACGCTTCTAACAGGCAACAGACGCAAAGATGAAAAAGAGAAAAAGAAAACAAATATCTCTCCCGGTGAAAAAGTGGTGTCACACACATAGAAGACACCGTCAAAGATGTCCAGAGAGTTTGTGGGGATAAGAGCCGACACCGGTGTCTTGCCCATGGTCAAGAAAATCATGTGATCTCTGCAGCGGAGATAATACGTCACTTCCTGCGTCTGCCTGCTGCATCCAGCTGCTCCACCCGTCGCCTGAATCCAGGATCTGTTTCCATTGTGAAAGCGTCTGTGCAGAGAGCCTCCTGTTTTGTTGTGCATGTGTTAAAAGCTTTTCTGGGGAAAGGTTGAAAATGTTGAAAAACACCCTATCTGGCAAGAAAGTAAAAAAAATATTCTTGATCTGCCCCTGATCCAGATCCACACCAAAATTTGATGAAAACAAACCAACAAACAAAAAACAAACATAGGGGTGGAAACACAACCTTTTTGGAGGAGGTAATAAACTGGATCACACTACTCAGGTGGAATATGCTTGCTCCAAGTAGACTAAATGAGAACTTTTTGCGATCTCATTAATTCCATAAAATAAGAGCTGATTTTTTTTATGCAATTAAAAATGTATCAGAATTCTGAGATAACAATCTCGTTAATTGAGCAGATTTTAAATTTGATTTTTTTTCTGAAGTGAGTGCAACATGCCCGGTACATACAAGCACTGATATTTGTCGAGAGAAAGCAATCACATAGACCAACTCAACTATGCAGCTCTCCACATTCATTTTAGCTATTATTTTTATTTAATTGTTTTCCTTTTCAGACCTGGTAACTCATCTCATATAACTCCATCTCCAGATATGTCAGGCAACTGTTTCGAAAACAACACCTTAAGTACAGATGACGATACACAGCTCTGTGCTCCTGCAGCTCTGCTGGATGTGTAAACTGAGAACTGTTTGCCAACACTTGGTCTTAATATGTAACGACTGTGTGTTTCTCTGCTTATTTTCTGTTTTAGCATTTTTAAGCCCACAAGTGGGAAAACAAAACAAAATTTATTGCAGCTTTAAACTAAATATAGGTGCTGGTGCCTGCTGGTGTTTTAAAACTCACATTAATATTTGATTAAACACGTTATTACTTTTGCCACTCTTTGTTAATCATGGTTTGTCTCCCGAGTTTTTTATTTTGGTACTAAATAGTTAAATAAGTACAAGTTGTATTGTTCTTGAAAAAGAGAAATAAATTCTCTTTGCTGCTAACACAAACTGTGTCTGTATGTCACTGTCGTGGCTTTATGGCTAAACTATATAACCCGATATTCCCTGTAGTTCTGCTCCTCTATTACCTACTGAATAATAAAGGTCTCACTGTGGCTCACTTCATTAGCTCTTTTCTTTTTTTTATTCTGTTATCTCTGTGGATTTCATTCACACGTATATGCTTGCTTAGTCACTGCCCTCTCACACACACACACACACACAGACTGTGATCACTTCATATCCCTTGTCCCTCCGTCACCTTGTCTTTCAAACCCCTCCCTCCCAGACAGAGGAGAGGGAGGTGGAGCGCGTGAGCGACACACAGGACGGAGGAGGGAGTGAAGAGCCACTGGCATCAAGGTGAAGGAGAGTGAGTCGATGAGTGAGTATGATTCACACTGACAGGCAGTGAAATGACTCTATTGCGCCACAAGAAGAGATGAGAAGAACAAAGACTTTAATGCATTAATTTAATACTTTAATTTAATGCTGGTCTCGTTTTTGGATTTGCTGCCTTGAGGAGGAGATAATATTTGTTCGAGGTCAGCAACTGTGAGGATTATCCGATTGAACAGTGGGAAAGATTATATGTGATTAATAGATAGGTGTGTAAATATGACTGAGTGGAAACATGCTGTCGTTATGCACTGACATGTTTGATTTCCCTAATGAACCAATGAACATTAAGATGTTTATTTTCTGTTTGAATCTCCCCCTAAAGCCTCCCGAGCCTCAGTCCTTATCTCTGTTGGCCCTTCATCATGGTGGACCTGTTCATCGATCGGGTCCTGGTGAAGAACAACAAGGAACGTGATGAGCTGGACACAGAGTGTGAGATCGTCATGGGCCTGCAGAACCGCATCCTGATGCTCTTCTTCGCCTCGGCTGCATGTGATGGCTGCCAGCAGTTTGCTCTCACGCTCAGCAACTTCTTCAAACGGTTGACCGATGAATTCTACGTGGATCGCTCTGCTCAGCTGGTTCTCCTATACATCAGGTACATCACACACACACACACATATTAAAATTGATTAAAGATCAAGTCTTGTAAGTTGTTTCTGGACAGTTTTTATCTTATTCGGTGAAATGCTCTTCATATCCTGATATTAAAAGCAAAGTCGTCTGTGGCCCTCGCAGGACTGTAATAAACACGACCAATCATTTCAGTCGGAACACATAAAATGATTGGCTGACACATCTGTCTGTCACTAACCGACCAGCCTGCCTGTGGTTCACTGCACATGACCGGAGTCTTCAGCCGGAGACACCACTAACATAGAGACAATAGTCACAAGGTAGCACGTGAGTCTCGTAAATCTCGGCCTCGAGTGGTTGTCAGGCAGAGCACGTCCATGTGTTTTGGGGGGGTGTACCTTTAACGAGAGGGATGATGGGAGGGGGTGGGATGTATCGGTTGCTGTGTAGCCTGCTCTTGCCATCTTTTCCAGGATTACCAACCCTAGCTTTAATGTTCTGTACTCCCAAAACCTAACATTGTTCACTAACCCCTATATAAAATGAAATCCTTTGTGTGTGTGTGTGTGTGTGTGTGTGTGTGTGTGTGTGTGTGTGTGTGTGTGTGTGTGTGTACAATTATTTTGGCAATGTCATGCATTTATGCAGTAGGTGTGTTTGTGTAACCCTAATCTTAATCAGTTGTCTCAAATGATGCCAGAATATCCTCGGATGTGATATGTTGTTCCATCATTCTCAGTCGTGCCTTCTCATCTGTTCATAACTTTGAAAGAACAAAATGTCCTCATAAGAGCAGAACAGACATAAAGACATTGACCTTTAAAGAGATTTTTAAATGTGAATTTTAAAAACCCATCCAAATCTCCTAGTGATTTTTCTTTCATCCTTCAGTTTGGACGAGTCTGAGGAGAAGCAAGAGAGCTTCCTCAAAGAGCTGCCCAAGAAGTGCCTGTTCCTGGCCTATGAGGACCCCTACAGGAGGTGTGTGAGACTGGCCCGTCAGTTGTGTGCACAACCTGCTGATGGATGATTGCAATGCAAATATACCACGCTGCCTTAATCCATTAGCTCTTTGGCGATGTGTATGCCAGGATGTGTGTGTGTGTGTCCACAGGGAGCTGGAGGCCATGTTTAATGTGGAGGAGCTGCCCACAGTGGTGGTGCTGCGGCCTGACTGCTCCATCCTCGCCAACAACGCAGTGGAGGAGATCCTGTGCCTCGGCTCACACTGCTACCGCAACTGGCAGGAGGCGGCGGAGCTCATCGACAGGAACTTCATGATCAGTGACGACTTCGAGGGGAAGTCCATGCGCAGCTTTAGCGACCCTGTGAGGAGACTCAAATACAAGGTGGAAGATGAGAAGAAGAAAAAGAAGAAGAGGAAGAAGGGCAGAGGTCGGGGTGAAGGCGGAGAGGCGGAGGTGGATGGAGAAGAGGAAGGAGGAGGAAGAGGAGGAGGGTCATGGTGATGGAGAAGAAGATCAAGAGGGCGGGACTTTGGAAAAGTTGCCATGATTATAAGCTTTGTTACTATAACGTTCCTGGTGCTGCTAATGTAACGCAACAAAACCCTCTTCACAAAGGAAAATCAGACATTCATTAAAAAGTAGATAACCTGATGTTAATTGTGATTGGTCCTGACAGCTAACACACCTCACATATGAGTGGCTGTGGACACGCTGACTACCAATAAAAAGTAATGTACCACACTGATGGAGCAATAAATGCTGCTACCTCAGCTCGAATCCGGAACGTCTTTGAATTCAGCCCAGGACACAGGCAGGCCAAGGTTATGTCTGGGCCAAGTCTAACCATTACGACTTGTTTTATTACACCCAGGAGTCTATTGCGGCCATTTCTCCATTTTTCAAGACACGGCTCTTATTTGTACTTTTTATAAAAGTTGATCTATTTCTTTTTTTTTTCACATGATGATTTGTGGCATCCAATCAAAACACACCACACACAATCTGAAATCAATGAATTAATCAGCACCATTAAGATCATTTTGTTTTATTGAGTGTTTGCTGTTGAAAGTCAAGCTGCACTTTACAGACTGCACACAAGAAGCAATCAGAGCTATTCAAAGAGATGCAAGGGAAATGATGGAAAAACTGGCTTTTATACATAATCAGTGATTTCCTTGAACTAACTGTGACTCATCGTCTTTTGCAACACAGACCGCGTCTAGCCTTTGCACACTTCTGCACACGGAAACTGTACTGATGATGCTTTTATATGTGATCAGTCAGAATCTTCATAAGCAACATATTCACTTGTAACGACCACGCCCCAGCAATGAGTCTTTCAAAGGTTTCAATGGACGTCTAAATGTCTGGTTCAGAGGAAAAAGGACGTTTAGGGAAGTGGTTGAGGTGAAGATGCGTCTCAGGTGGGTTTGGGAGGATGCACTGGTGACCGGGCAGAGGGACACTCAGTGAAGGAGGGTTCCGTCTCTGGAATCATTCCACCCAAGCTTATTATGGATGTGCGTAGGTATGAGGGAAGGAGGATGAATTGATGTGGGTATGGGGATGAGGTAGAAGGATGAGGGATGAGGGAAGGACAATGAATGGATGTAGGTGGTGATGACGGAAAGAGGATGAAGGGAAGAGAGTATTGATGAGGGAAGGAAGATGAATGGTAAGGATGAGCAGAGGAAAGGATGAGGTAGGACGATGAATGGATATGGGTAGGGGTGAGGGAAGGAGGATGAGGGAAGGAGGACGAATGGATGTGGGTATGGATGAGAGAAGGAGGATGTAGGGATGAGAGTATTGATGAGGGAAGGAGGATGAAGGGATGAGAGAAGGAGGATGAAGGGATGAGAGTACCGATGAGGGAAGGAGGATGAAGGGATGAGAGAAGGGGTGAATGGATGAAGGGAAGGGAAAGGGTGGGTCGAAGAATCTGAGACAAACGGAGGGTGATGGGTTGACTGGGTATATGTGGGCTTGACAGGGGATTAGAGGTGAGGCGTGGCCCTGCTCCTGAACCTAAAGTAACCTTCATTTCCTGATAGAGTGCCAGAGGGAAGGTTGTGATCTGAACCTGAAGAACACTATATGCTACATACCAGTCCTGCTAAGATGCATATACAATGCTGGAGTAATGAGTGTAATGGTTGTAAAGCAGATGTGGGTGAGAACGCAACGTGCAGGCAGGCGGATGATGAAGCCAGCGTGTCACCAGGTGTGATGGAGGTGTGACTGGCTGATCGGTGGGTTTCGGTGAGCTTCATAGATGACAGTGATGGGATGATTGATGTCGAAGCATGCTGTGTGTAGGCTGACTGACAAATAGGGCCACATTTTCTGTCAGAGCTGCTCCAAACAAAGCTCGAAAAGGATATATTGCAAATGCCCGTGCTTGCTGGGTGTGCTGCCCTTGCAGGCGGCACAATACACTCCCCTTCTCCCCTGCTCCTGTGATGGAAGACCTGAGAGTGTTCAACCTAAATCAGAGCAGGTCAAATGTGTGAAAAGAGACAAAGGGCTAAATGAACAGGAGCTGCTGTTTTCTCCCCTGCTCCTTCTCTTTTGCCAACACAGCAGCTTGTTGTTGCTCACTAAGAAAAACCTTGATAATATAGTCGAAGCCCCCCCTCCCTCCCCTCTCTCTCTTTCTCTGCATGTCTCTGCACACGCGCACACACAAACACACACGTGCACACACAAAGGCGCACACGCGTTTGCGCGCTCTCGAATGCAGAACGCGCAACAAGCTGGAGAGAGAGAGAGAGAGAGAGAGAGAGAGAGAGAGAGAGAGAGAGAGAGAGAGAGAGAGAGAGAGAGAGAGAGAGAGAGAGAGGCAAGAGAAGAGGAGAAGGACGGATGCAAGGCGAGGCCAGGAGCAGGAAACCTTATCTCTCTCTCTGCTCGTCCAGCTGCCCCCTTTTTTTTAAACCTCAGCTTCATTTTATAACACGATCCCTGCCTTCTCTTCCTTTCTCTTTTTTATTTTTGTATTTTTAAAGCTGCATTTGCGTCCTGATGTGCTGCTGCGCCTCATCACGATTCCTCAAGGATATGCAAAGCGGCTGTTATCACGTCGACGGTATTTTCCATGAAATGCAAGGATGTAATTGAGCGACGTCGGAGGCGCATATGATCAACGATGACAACCGAACTGTAGGGATCGACGGGAGCGTTACGGGCAGAGGAGGGTCTGTGCGTAAAATCTGCGTCTAATTATTGTTTTCGCCCAGCGATCGCGCTATTTTCCTCCCTCCCTCCATCCGTCCATCGGGAGCTGCAGAAGGCCGATCGCCCCGCATCCTCTCTGGGCATGAAAACCCGTGGGAATTATGATACCAACGTGACGCGCAGTCACACAGCACTCAGCGGGGAAGACGACGCGCCTCGGCCGGACGGAGGGAGGGTGTGAGGTCCAGCAGAGCGGAGCCCCGCACCGTGCGCCCATCACAGGAGGAGGAGGACGCCCAGTTGTTGTTGGACACATCGCGCTAATGACTGCTCTATAGCCCAGCAGGTATCACCCACCATCAATACCCCCCCCACCCCCCAACCCCCAACCCCCTCTGAATATATCTCATATATAGTATTAGTATTATTTTCATGCGTCGGGCAGAGAGACAGCGCGGGGAGTACAGTGCGTGAGGGCGCGGAGAGACGGAATGCGGGAGACGCAGTGAGCGAAGAGGAGGAGGAGGAGGAGGAGGTGGTGGAGGAGGAGGAGGAGGAGGAGGAGGAGGAGGAGGAAACCGGAGGATTGACGGTAAGATATGGATATAGGCTATGAGGATGCACCCCGCCCATACTCTCTATCTCCCTCTCTCCTCGCACGCACACGCGCACATACATGATCAATGGGGACGGCGGAGGTGCCCATGCTCCTCTGCTGCTGCTGCTGCTGCTGCTGCTGCTGCTGCTGTCAAGGCCCATTTGATCACTGAGGGACAGGGGTCTGATGTGCTGCTGTGCTGGGCCTCACTCACTGCTGGCCATTAAAGATGGGTCAGTAGTACAGGAGTGCTGTGAAATATTCATGGGCACGTGATTGGGCCTCCTCCGGGCCTCCTCCTTAGGAGTGCAGTTGAGAAAGTGGCATATCATGATTCTCAGTGTCCCATGTTGCATGGTCCAAGGGGTCTGCCATCGGTGGGCTGGATTCTGAGACCCTCAGTGCAGTTGTCTGGTGGATGATGCAATGAGAAAGTGGTGTACACATTTGCACACTTCAAGGGCTGTGTATAAACGCAGAGTCTGGTTTGCAGGTTTGCCCAGATGGGAACATGAGGAGAGGAGAGAAAGAGAGAGGAAGACTAGCGTAAACTGAGTGAGAGCCCATTATCAATATTTCAGAGAGGGGAAGAGAGGACTGGGTCAGTGGAGGAGGCCAGGGAGGGAGGCAGGAGTGACCATGAAGGAGGGGGCAGACAGACAGAGATGCAGCGGTGGAAGGACGACGAAGGAAAGAGGAGAAAGGATGAGGAAAAACGAGAGATGAGAATGGAAGGAATAGCTTGGTGGCTCCTACTCCTCTGTCAGGTGGGATTTCTTATTCACTTGTAACCTTGAGTGTCAAGGTTTTGTTAGTGTTGAATTTCTCATTTGTTTGATATTAGCAGCAGCTTGAAGATTTTGCATATGAGAGATGAAAATGATGAATAATTTGAAAAGATTCATAGCCTACAGAGAACGGTTTGTGAACGAACATTGTAATAAGGTGACTCACCTAGTGTGTGTGTGTGCGTGTGTGTGTGTGTGTGTGTGTGTGTGTGTGTGTGTGTGTGTGTGTGTGTGTGTGTGTGTGTGTGTGTGTGTGTGTTGTGTGTGTGTGTGTTTGTGTCTGTGTGTGTGTGTGGCTGCACTGTGCATGTTAGATCGAAAAGGAGAAGAAAAAAAACATAACAAGGTTTGCTTCCATGTAGGGATCATTTACATCAACCACCGAGGAGAAAAAAGAAAATTGATTTGCTTAAAGCACTCAGACACAAACACACACACACACACACACACACACACACACACACACACACACACACACACACACGCACACACAAGGATGGATTTTATGTCATTTGACTTGTAAAACGCACCATATCTTTTGTGTGTGTTACTTCGAACAGGTTCCCATCATGTCTCTTTGAATCAGTCAGACACTCTGAGTCAGTCGTCTTGCTTACACACTGAGCATCAATGCAGACCTGTTCAGAGCTGGGGGCGGATATATCAGTGTAATATCAATGCCATGACCCGAGACTAGATGGTTTATATAGTAATATTGTAGCCCTGTGTCAAATGATCTATTATGGAGCAACCTGCAAATTATTGTCATGATCAAGTAATAACTATTTTTGAGTATTATATTATATTTGTTAATTCAAATGAAAGCTGTAATGTTGCTGCACATCAGCTAGTTGTGTCGTCCTGGGACTGATGGCAGCATCACAGTTCAGTCATGCAAATTCCTGTTGTAGTGGAGAGAGAGGAACGGAGATGGCCGGTTTGATTGTCAAATCCATATCCTTGTTTTTCTTTCTCAAGAGGCACAAATATTTAGTTTTTCATTGTTCCAATATATTGTTGTGTCTGTTAATTCTCATGTTGTCCAATTGGCTTGGGCGATATTGTAATATAATATATAATATGAAATATAAAAATATGAATTTTTTTATTATTGTAAATTTGCTGAATAACTCATTTCTTGAGATGTTTGGTCTATCCCGTGAATTGAATATTTGACAAATCAAGTTGCTGCATCACATCGATGAATGAAACCTCAAAACTAAGCGATGGTGTTTGAAATCTCCTCCAGATCCTCAGGGTCTACCTTCCTGCTCATGCACGTTATTCCTGACCGGAGACAAACATTCCCGTCATCTCACAGTATACCTATTGTCTGATGCGGCTGAAGCACGTTCTGCCATCTTGCAAACAAAAGCCACCGGCTGCACTCGGCACTGCTCTGTCTCACCTCGGTCTGATCGTAGAAGAAGCGGGATGACATTTTGACACGCCTCAGGATCGCAATCTTGTTCTTTGTCCGGGTGACATGTTGAAACATCTAATATCATAGTAACGTCTTGTGCTGACACACAAATCATGTTTAGTGCAAAAGGGCAGAGAGGGACAACAAGCCCGACACGACAGCCAGCAGACTACAATCCACCTCAGTGTTTGTTGAAATGACTGTTCAGCTGAAATGCCCCAGGTTGTAACTTCTCTAAATACGGTTTTAAACCTAACTGAATGTTCTCGTCAGTTAGAAGGTGAAAATTCTCATGTCGTGCTCCAGATGTCAGATGATGAAGTAATTTCAAATGCTGAAAGACAAGGAGGAGATCATCTGCACACACACACACACACACACACACACACACACACACACACACACACACACACACACACACACACACACACACACACACACCCTTTATCGTGCTGGATTCTCAAACTTTCCATCACATCATCCATTCAGGCAGCATCACACCACTCATACATTACTGCAACTCATTAAAAACCCTTTACAAATAATTAAGCAGCCCCAAGACATTTGGTTCCTGGTCACTTCACATACTAGAATTTACTGGTTCCAGGAACAACAAGACTTTAACTGCAGCGTTTACCTGCTGTTTTATTGTGAAAACCACGAGCAGAGATAGATCTAATCGCAGCCATTGTGCTACAGCGGATTGCGCTGCCGGAGGTAGCAGTCAGTCCACACTGTCCTTCCTGCAGCATCCTCTGTCACTTCTTTTACCTAAGGTGGCTACCATCTAATTATTGGCAAGTGTTGATTTTAGCCAAAACGTCAACAGATTTTAAATGGAATTAATAATTTTTTGTGGTCTTATCTAACCATAAATTTTCTGCTGCTCACACAGGTCCGGGTCACGTTGATTTGATTGTTTATATCATGAATAATTATTGTTGTACACAGCGGATTCCCCCGTCATATCTGCAGTAAGCTCCAGTCTATAATCGGGAAGTGTGGCCTGAGGTAAAGTGCCTTTTTATGTCCAATCTAAGTTAATGTAACTATGAGTTTCTGACTCATTCACCCAACAAGTCCTCCAAATTAAGCTGCAAAATAGCTCCAGAAGAATAGGCTGCAACTGAAAATAATGTTCATTAATTAATTGATTGATTGATCGTTTTGTCAATACAACATCTGAAAATAGTGGAAAAACACGCAGTATAATTCCACAGCCCAGTGTGATGTCCTCAAATGTCTTGTTTTGCCTTTTTTTGTGACATTGTGGAGGAGTTGCAATTCTGATGTGTTTTTAATCATCTCCCACTGAGTCTTGTGAGAAAACATCTGGCTGGAAGCGTTTGTTGATATTTGAGAGATAGGATGTTCTGCCAGAAGCAGAATGTTTTGGCCTGGACAAGTTAACACACATTACATTGTCTCTTAATGTGGCGGAACTATTAGTACTGGGAAATGTTTGTGACGACAGTTTCTGAGAAAACATATTCTGAACCTGTATCTCTGCCAATATGAGACCAAGAGAGAAGAGCATAAGAGAGATAATGTGTGTGTTCGAGTGTCACACTATCAAATCTGACAAGTGGCTCCTACTTAAAGAATATCTAGGAAAGGGATTGCCTTGAAAAAGGTAAGTTAATATAACTATCAGTCACAAGTTATATGTTATTAATATGTTATTGTTATTCAGCCTCTAAACTTGTTTGTATTTATTTAATTTTGTGAAGCTGTTCCAATTGAAAAATATCTGGTAACATTGCCTTTTTCTAAATTTAGCAGGTTTATCAAATCAATTTAGTCTGAATAGTTGTGTTTACTCTTTACTTTAGGAAACTAACTACCTTTGATGAATTAAGTAAGCACAACAAATAAAGACTTTTTTCGAATGAACTGAAAAAAACTAAACCAAAAAAACATTCTTGTGATGTTTGCGAACAATACGATTCCTTTCAGCAGCTTTTTGGAAAGGACGAAGGGAACCGAGTCGTGGGATACTTGAGCCGTTCCTTTTATAGCTGTGCCCAAATTTTGCTACCCTAAATCCACACTACTTCCCTCTGAACAGAAGGTTTCTGTCGCTGAGAAGGGCAAAGGTGGAGGGGCGACTTGATATGGCATATAATATATAATGATATTTACAATACACAAATTGGTGGGATGTATTAGTTTGACTCTGATTAAAATCTTACCCTATCATATCATTATCCTAGTGATTATTACCCCGTAAACCTCGCAACCACGATCCCCTAAAAAAAAGGAGCGATGGACATCTCTCGGAAAGAAACAGAGCCTTAAGACCCTGCTCCCTTCAAACAGCTGAAATTCCCATCACTAAAATATTCAGACTAGCCGATCAGCTTGAGCATGACTTATCTGTAATCATGAAACTATGCAACGCTGGATGTTGTGCTGCTCTACTGTACATGTGAACTGTTGAGCTCTCATTCAGTCCAGTTTACTCAAGAGAACATAGTTTTATACCTGTTTTGTAAGTTGATTCAACTAGACAGTAAAAAACAAGTAAAGACCACTCATGTAAAAAGCAAAGGTATTACATTTACTGAGGTATTATATATTTACTGAGTGTTTGTGTGTAACTGCTCTCTCTGTGTACACATAAAAGGTTTTTATTAAAAAACCATTTCACCTCTTGTTCTTCTGGGTTCAGAATGATATCTTTACTTTAAGTTATTGTTTTGCCTTTGCCACCAAACCAAAATTCAGGAATATAAAATTACTATCAGATATGACAAAGAAAAACATCCAAACCCTAAGCACGAGAAGCTGAAACCAGCAAATATTGGACCTTTTTGATTATTTGATGAGTAAAACATTTGCAGATTAGTTTTCTGTTGATCAGCTTATCACTGCAGCTCCATTCCAAGTCATAATTACAACTGGAAAAATCAGATTTTTCTGAAAACTGTGATATCTCTGTGATATCTCTGACTTGATAACATGCCAATGCCTGAAAACCATACTAACATGGAACTATTGGATATGACTCAGTATTTTAATCCTCACAGGACCACCGCAGGGCTTGCGTGTTGTTTCTCTCTGCGTTCGCAGGTAACTCAGACTTGGCATTGACAAATTTCCGCTGCTCTGCCTGACGCTGTGCGATGATAAGCTACAAACAACACAGTGACAAATGAGCAAACACATGAGAAATCGTAGAGATTCTCAGACCCTGAGAAAGTGCTTATGAAAGTGTGAGAGCGTGCTGCGCTGAGGGCAGGATTACGATCTGAATAAATATGTGAGGGAACTTAATGTTTAATCAACCTTCCTGCAGCTTTATAATAGACTCAATTCTTCAGGTTAAATAAAATCTGTTAACTGCACAGACATTCATGGAGAGAATAATGTATATTTGTTAGTCTGTCTGTTTGTGTAGTTTGCAGGATTGTGCAAAAACTACAAGATGTATTATCATGAAATTTGGTGGAAGGATGCGCTGTGGGTCAGCAGCGAAGACTCTGACAGCTGGATCCTTCTCAGGCTCACCTATCCCAGGATTCATTGTGCTTCGGTGACAAACTAATTTTCAAAGACATAATGGCGAAGTGACCAAAACATTTGATTCTTACATTTTTCCATGTTAGTATCAGGCTTCAACTCAACTGAACAGCAACCAACCAAAACCAAGGGGCATTAAAACTTTCTTGTCGTGTTCAGCTGCAGCTCTGTAAGAG
>NC_061484.1:10515671-10518171 GCF_022539355.2 Hippoglossus stenolepis | reverse complement strand
ACGTAGTAGTATGGATGTAGCCTCACATGAAAGACATGTGAAGCTGGACTCAGCTCACTGCCGCCGTAGAAAGGCCCTGTCATCTTGGCAAAGTTTGGGAAATGCTGTGTCATGTGCAGCTCGCCAAAGGGATGGATTCAGTAGGAATCAGGTCATTCAGCACCACAGACAGTTACAGTGCACTGATCACGCCAACATTTCAGCTGCGTTTCATCCCGATGCAGTAAACACATTCTTCACGTGTACATGATGATATACTATACTTCAGGGCATGTGAACAACTGGATTAAGGTAATAGTAATCCGATTTTCTCTAACAACCCTGGTTTGCATGGATTATTCTGGCAGTCATGTGAATTTATAAACACACACACACACACACACACACACATGTGGATGCCTGAGATTCTGCTTGCAAAGGTTAGAAAATGAATTCTCATACGTGTCAAAAGGTGTTTACTGAGCACCTGACAGTCAGTAGTAAAAGCTTTACCCTCCACACTGACTGGAAACACAAGATACTGTGATGCACCTATGCATCACCTCACATGCAGGTGTCACACTGGATGCACAGTGTGATTGATATCATCAATCACACTGTGCATCCAGCAATGCTTCCAGTTAGGGCTTTCACATGTTTTAATGAGGAATATAATCACACATGCTAATGCTTTCATCAAATGAATGTATGTAACGCACCTCAGAGTAAGATGTTTTCATGACATTTAATTGCGGGATTATCAACGCACCAGCTCATGATATTACATGGCTAATTATTAGGTATAAAACAGGTATTTCAAAGGAAAATTCAACCCATTTCCCACATGAACCTGTGGATCCTCATCACAGGCGTCCTCTTCAGTCTGGGGAACGAATCGCTCATAATGTCACTGTGGCTCTCGAGGGAGCTTTTCACAGTCCGAAAAAAAAACAACCCCAAATGATGTCATCAGCGTCAGCTCAGCCGGGGCTTTTAGACCACAAATCATAACAGCCTCATAGGGGCAGGGTATTTCAGCCTCTGCTGCAATTTTCGCCATTTTCTTTAGCGGAGTGACTCTGGGGACGGCCAGGAGCTATCCACCACTTTGGTACTGAAATATCTCCACTGCTATTACATAGATGGTCCTGAATTCTTTTTCAGACATTTATGTTGCTCAGACGATGACTCTTTCTGGTGATCTTGCAACATTTGCTCAGGTTTGTGGTTTTGAGTTAAATGTCTCAACAACTACTTGACGCAATAAAAAATGGGAAAACTTGAGGTCTACAATCAGCTCGTATTGTGATTTTGAGTTAACATGCAGACATTAGCAATTAGCTGAAAGTACCGTTCATGCCTAAGTACACCCTCGCAGAGCCGCTGGTGTAGCTGTGGACTCTTGTTTAAAATTTGTCTCTTGTGAGTCATCCAACTTTATGAAAAGGTACAGCACATAATTGCTGGAGTAGCCCTTAAGCTCTGCATACAGTCTGCCACAAATCATTTTAGTCCCTTACATCCTATGAAGAGATAACAGTGACTTCAACTAAATTAAATCTGTCAACTCAATTCTCCAGTGGTAGTCTTATAAATGTAAAGTCTTGATTTTTGTTTCCTCTATTGTTTCTTTCCACCTTTCAAATCTCACCCCTCCACCATCTTCCTCACACCCCATGAGCAGCTATGTCCCGGGCTGCAATGCCGTTTGGGCTGCTGCGCAGGGAGCTGGCATGCGAGGGTTATCCCATAGAGCTCCGCTGCCCTGGAAGTGACGTGGTGATGGTGGAAACTGCCAACTATGGACGCACCGACGACAAGATCTGTGACGCAGACCCCTTCCAAATGGAGAACACACAGTGTTACCTCCCCGATGCATTAAAGATTATGGCCCAGAGGTGTGTATGTGCTGGGATACACACTGTATACTGTATACTGTGTTTATGTACGAGCTTAAACGAGACGGCAAACACACACATTGCCATGCAGTTCTTGTGCAGTTTACATTTGAGTATGTGTGAGTGTTTTGAAAGCAGCTCAACTAATCAATGTGGCCTTCTACGGTTTCGCACATACAGTTTGTGCACACTGCTGCAAAACATACATGTGGATTCGTGTCAGAGGAAATGTTAGACAAAGCTGTCGCTAGTGTTGTAAGTCATGTGTATGTGCAGGTGCAGTAATCTCTTCAGCAGAGTGTGAGTGCCGGGCTGCACCATTAGTGCATCAGTGTACTCAGCAGTGTTTTCCTAGAAGAACTGATCAATATTCACTGGGAGGGAGAGGAGACAAATGGAGTGTCCTTTGCTTCCCCTTTCCTGTCTTTTAATCATTCTCCCCACCTCCTTTGTTTTCTCACTCCATCTTCCCTTTCACCGATCCATCTATCCATCCATCCATCCATCCATCCATCTGCTGTTCCCTAGGTGTAACAACAGGACTCAGTGTGTCGTGGTCGCAGGGGTCGACGTGTTCCCAGACCCTTGCCCTGGAACATACAAGTACCTGGAGATCCAGTATG
>NC_061484.1:10167077-10197672 GCF_022539355.2 Hippoglossus stenolepis | reverse complement strand
CGTGTTGAAGGTGAGTCTGTGTTGATGGCATCCTAAGCATATGTGGTTCCTCTAATCAAAACGTTTTGTTTCCTTACTAACTTACACCATTTAAGTCAACTAGATGTCACAAGTGACAGCGTGAGATCGGCTTGATTTCTGGACACAGAGAACTTACAAAATAGACTCCACAGTTTGTGGAGAAATGTACTTGGCACAGGAGGATTACACAACGACCATAGCGTGGACGCATACCTGCGCACGGCGGAATGCGGCAGGTCCTGCTGCACCTGTCTGACCGCCGCCTCCTCGTCCTCCTCCGCCGCTCAGGTGAGTGCGCTGCGGCTCCAGCTGCTGCCCTGAGCCGACAGGTGGAGGAGGGACGGAGCTTCTGCCGCCTTCCCGACGCTCACACACACTTTACTTCCAGCTCTGATCGTGGACTGCGTGTTTTATTTGTTTATCTTTTCCTGCGGGGAAACGTCTGATGAAGTCGCGGTTACCTGTCAGGTGTGGAGTGTCCCACCCACGTGCCCTGCAGCGTCGACCCTTTGATTCAAAGGCAAGATGCTTCCGGTTGACCGATGAACCTCATGCTCCAGCGGGCATGGGGTCGCCCTGTCGCGGCATGGCTGAAACTAGTTCCCCCTCACCTGCCCTCCTCCACCTGCCTGTGCGCTTGCAAATGAGCCAAGTCACATGTCCTGCCTGCGCCAATCAGAAACTGGTGAATATCTACGTTGGCCGAGAGAGCTCAACCCACTGCAAATTGAAAAAACACGTGCAAAAACAGAAAACATCTTCATCAGTCACAAAAAAGTGATGAACCTGGCTGAAGTTCCATCACCACTGAAGAGCAGCAGACTTAACGTCACAAAGATTGAACTGCAGCCACGTTCATCACCCTGGAAACATTTCTGGTGTCGTTTTCGCTATTTGCAGCGTGTTTCTCTATTTGCATGTGTTTTCTTCATTTGCAGTGCATTGAGCTCTCTCCACCACCGTACTTATCTCGTCCTCTCTCCCTCATATTCTTTTTGCCATGACTTTTTAGTATTTTCTCGTATTTATTTTTATATTAATTCACAGAGCTTACTGCAGAGAATATGTGGCTTGGAGAATGCTGATCAATTCCACCAATCAGACATCATGAAAGCTTGGGTTAAATGATCAGAGAGAAGAGGCCTTGTGCTGAGTTCAGTTTGTCAGCTGAGCTATCTGCTCTGTGGTGTGGTTGATACTAATCAAACAAACTGTGCTCATGGCCAAATAGCAGTGCTGATGTGCAGAACAAAGACACACTGAATCAGCAATCTCAGAAGAACTATAAGTGACTTGAAGTTTCTAATCAAAACAAAAAAAGCATTTTTTTAATGTCTCATTTAAAAAACTGTCCAAGGCTAAAGCAGACTAGCTTCTGCAATAAAGTGTTTATTTGTGAGTATGTTTAGCAATCAGTCGGATCTGTTGACCAGTATTGATTCTCTTATGTTTATCTTTCTCTTCACAAATGTGATAACCCTTATTCTCCACTGCTGCTGGGAAATTGTGTAATTGTGTTTGTGTTGACATGTGTTCAGAGAGCTCCGGGAAGGGGCTGGTGAGTCGGTCTGGAGGTGAACTAAGTAGAGGAGTGAGGTGAGAATATAATAAGGAGGGAGCAGCAGTGCAACAGTCTACATTGTCAGCAGAACAGAATCAGGCAGGAGGATGAGTAGGACTCCACTGTGGCTGCTGGCCTCGCTGGCCTTTGCCTCTGTCACCTCACTGGTTGATGGATCTCCACTGTGAGTAGATCTGTCTTTGTTACCTCTGCCAGGGAGTTTATGTTTTAATCCCTGTCCATTTGTTTTTCATAACGCAAATACATACTGAGTGGATTTCCACAAAACTTTGTGGAACAATTGTACATGGGCAACGAAAGAACCCATTCACTTTTAGAGGGGATCCATGCAGACACAGGGGCAATCCAAATCCAGAACGCCCCCCTTTTTTCTTACATTAAGAGATATGACGTTTTTAACTAATAGTAATAATAATAATAATAATAATAATAATAAATCTTATTTGCATAGCGCTTTTGAAGGAACTCGGATAAAAACGTATCATCATTATACATTGAAGACAGTTCTGAAGAGGTGAGTTTTGAATAGCTGTTTGAAAGTGGACAGGTCGGTGCAGCCTGATAAATTAGGGGAGTTCCACAGGGAGGGGGCAGCTATTTAGGAGGTTCTGTCACCCCAAGTCTAATGCTTGGTCCTCTGTGGTATGGAGAGGGTTTCAGAAGTGAACGAAATTAAGTTCTTACACTTACATAATGAAGGATGTTGTCCAGTTTAGAGTTTCACTAGTCAAGGTAATGTTGTCTTTTAAATCATGTCAGTAAGGCTGGATTTTGTCCTGAGTTCGCAAAGTGATGTGTTAGAACAGACAAAGCAAACAAAGTCCAGAGACATGATGAAATATTTAACTTGTAATTTAGATAAATAAAAGCTTTAGCACAGACTCTGAGACACTAGTTTGGTGCCTGAAAAGCAAACAACAAAACTAGAACAGCACTCAGTGGCGCGCACACTGCTGCCAAGGTCCAAAAGTTCATGAACAACATTACATTACATTTCATCACATATCATTTAGCCGACGCTTTTATCCAAAGCAATGTACAATAAGTGCATTCAACCATGAGGAACAAACCCAGAACAGCAAGAACCACGTAAGTACTATTAGCTTCCAAAAAAGCCAAACTACAAAGTGCTACATCTAAGTGCCATATAAGTGCAACTAAACTTACTTTTTGTATTATATATATATATATGTAAACACCAGAGTTGAGGATTAGACGTTATTAGACGTTATCTTCTTAAACAAGGTGTAGTCGGAAGAGATGTGTCTTTAGCCTGCCTTTGTCCTGATGTCATTGGGGAGCTCGTTCCACCATTTAGGAGCCAGGACAGCAAACAGTCATGATTTTGTTGAGTGTCTAGCTCGCAGTGCGGGAGCAGCAAGCCGATTGGCAGATGCAGAGTGGAGTGGACGGGCTGGGGTGTAAGGTTTAACCATGTCCAGGATGTAGACTGGGCCCGATCCGTTCGCAGCAGGCACGTGCACAGACATTTTGGGGGGCAGGTGCTCAAACCAAAAAAAAACGGCACCCATCACCAAAATTATTTATGAAATTAAAAATAATAATAATAAATAAATAAAAAACACAGTAGGATATTTTCAACTTATATATTTATTTTTGTTAACAAACTAACTCAAATTATCAAATTGAATAAATAAATGAATAACAGGCAAAAACAGACAAAACAAGGCCATATTGTATTACCAAATAATATGTTAAATAATCAAAAGATATTCTAACTTAAAACTTATCAAAACTCTGCTCTGAATAAATTAAAGGATCTTCACAGGAGCATCCTCCTTGGTGCCATCTCTTGGAAGATTTTTATTACTTCACTGTGATTTATTTCAATGTCTTGCTCAATGGCAAGCAGGAGAAGGTCGGAGAGTCTTTCTTCCCCACAGAGACTCCTGAGCCTGTTCTTTATTATCTTCAGTTTTGAAAAGGATCTTTCCACTGAAGCTGTTGTCACTGGCAGTGTTGCATAGATCCTTACCATCTTCACAAATGTTGGAAAGATGAGCTGGCCAGTGTTCTCCTCCACAATGGCAAGGATTTCTTGCAGGTTCTTCGAGGGAAAGCTGGAGTGGAACACCTTTAGCTCTGTCTTCAGCTGGTCCTCATTTTCCTCATAGAAGTCGCAAAGAACATGGACAGCTTCCTCTGCCTCTGGGTTTGGGGTGCTTGTCCAGTTGGCACACACTGTTAGAGAGTGGAAGGACCGTATGATTGTGCCAGTTGGACTTCCAGTGATGCTCCCCTGGAATCTCCTGTTGAGCTCCGCAGTCAAGGTATCAATAAATGTGTAGTACACATTCGACCTGTAGTATGACTCCACAGAGTCAATCTCATCACTCACTTGCGATGCAGTTGTGCTGTGTTGGAAACGCACTGGCACTTTCCGTTTCCTCTCCTGACCAGGCACAACAGTAGGTAAAGGAATGTTGAGAGCCTCTGCCTTCTCTGACACACCTTGAAATATCTCGGCAAACTTCTCCTCAGACTTCAATGCTTGTATTGTGTGAATTACACCATCAATTAGCTTGTAGGCTGTGGAGTGGTCCAGGCTTTCTTCTTGCAGAGCGTTTGATGCAAGAGCAGTGACTTCAAATGCTGGGGTGGTGATTTCCATGCAGAGGATGAATGCGAAGTTAATCGCATTTTTGTACATTTTTGCATCCCCTAGGGCCAGGTCAGGTGGATTTCTTTCACAGATCTCATTGAGGAGCATCATTATAGCTTCCAGATTTCTCTGAAGGGCCTTCAGTGCTTGTTCCCTGCAAGCCCAACGGGTATCTGACAGCCTCTTGAGCTCCACAATGTGTCCCTCTGGATGCAGTGACTGCTGCAATCTAACTAAAGCAGCATGGCGCTTTGAGGAGCCACTGCAAAAGGCATACAGCTTCTCCACAAGGTTGAAGAAGGTCACAAAGTGCTTATTTGACTTTGAGGCTTCCACCAGGACCAAGTTCAGGCAGTGTGCTTTGCAGTGCACATAGAGGGCCTTCTCATTGAGTGTGCGTATTCTGGCTTGAAGACCTTTGTACATGCCACTCATGTTGGCAGCTCCATCGTAGCCCTGGCCATACATGTTTTTCAGCTCCAGACCATTCTTCTGTAGAAGGGAGACTACAGTATTCTCCAGCTCCTGGCCTGCTGTTGTATCAATGTTGCAAACTTCGATAAATCTCTCCTTTATTTGCTTTTGATGTAGATATCGCACTACAAATGACACCTGTTCTTTGTGGGAAACATCGGTGGTCTCATCCAAGAGAATAGAGTACATTTCAGCTTCTTGGATTTCTCTTTGGATCTCCCTCCTGATGTAAGTACCCAGTGCTGTGATCAGGTCATTTTGGCTTCTGTTTGACAGCAGTGACACCTGGGGCCTTTTCTTGGTGACTTTCACTCTTCCAATATTTTCTGTATGCATCTTCAGCACACTGTCATAGCGGGAAAATAGATTCACGAGTTCCAGAAAGTTACCACGGTTGTTACTTGAGTTACTCTCATTATCACCTCGGAATGCTAGTCCCTGCCTTGCGAGATACACTGTGAGATCTATTAACCTGGTCAGTATCTCTCTGTTTGTCTGCCTCTCTCGCTCTCTGGCTTCCCTCCCTTTACATCTGATACATCAAATGAAGTCTGGAGTGCCTTTTTTGTAATTGGTCCACCTCACCATGCTTGTCATGTGGACCTCTGTGACAGAGTGCTGCTTGATTTTTTCAAGAGCAGTATTCCACTTTCTGATCCCATTTCTCCACTCCTTTCTGCTTTTATATCTATCTTCAGGTAGAAAAAGCCGACAACTGAAACAATGCATTGAATCAGAACTTGGGGAATACTCCAGCCACACATTTCCAGAAAACCAATGCTTTTGGAATGACCGCCCTTCAGCATTTTTGGGAAAAAACATTTCTGGTTGACAGGGCCCTACACTGCAGCACATAGCAATGTAGCTCTCATTGCACCTGATGTGAAATGCTTCAATATGGGACGGATCTGTAGGATATGGCATGGTGGCTATTTTTGAAATTGCATCCTCACTTTCATCAACAGCTCTTTCCTCCACATGCCCTTGCTGTGATGTAAAGGGAGCTGCTGTCACTTCACCCTCTTCTTGACTCATCTCCTCAGGCAACACTGTTTCTGTTGCTGCCCCTGAACATAACTCAGTCCTACACTCTGTCTGTCCTTCCTCATCTGTGATGGGGTAGGGTTACTGATTCTCCCTCATTTGTTTTACTAGTTGATGGCCTGATCCAAGATAAAAGAGAGCTGCTACCCTGAGCTGCTTGCTGCAGTTCCCTGTCCTTCTGCTTTTGGAGTCTCTCTTTTCTTGGCATTATGCTGCAAATTTTGTAAGTGAGATAAATCAATGTTGTGCATAATAATCAAGAATGACTTACATAATCTCTATAAAGCTGACAACACAGTACACACACATTTTTTTTTACTGTTTTCTGACAGAGTTGAAGCATAAGCAGCATTACACTAATAATTTACCACAATATACCTCACCAGACTGTCATGTAGCTCAACTTAAGACCTACCTTTCATTTCAATAATTACAATTTTAAATGAAACAAAACTAGTGAACTTGTCTAATTTGTAGAACAGTAAAACTGCCTTTAAATTCTCTGCCTGCCTGTCTGCCTGTCTGCCTGTCTGTCTGTCTATCTGTCTGTCTGTCTGTCTGTCTGTCTGCCTGTATCTCGCTCCCTCTCTCTCTTCATTAAACATGACAAACGTCAGTAAACAGCTGGACAAGGCTTTGAAATCACGGATTTCGTGAGTTTTTTGTTTGTTTATTTTTTAGGAAACGTCGGACCAGTTGCGACGTAATGTTTTCAGCAGCGCTAATGTTGTGGTTAATTTATCACCAAACAACGTCGGGGGATTGCACAAACACCGTCATTACCTGTTTGTCTGATGCTGCGGGTCAAAGAAGAAGTAGGCTGCAGCCGTTTGGCCTGGCCCTCAGCACTGCATGAGCACTGAGTGGAGGAGGAGGAGGAGGGAGGGGCGCGGCGGGGGCTTGTGAGCGCCGCGGAGCATGTCGGGGCGAAATTCTCACAAGAACTCAAATAAATGCCCCGTCAGATATCAAAACACATTTGGGGGGAATTGATGACAGAGAGAGTAATTTTTATTCTTAAATATTGATGAATGAAGAAAAAATTGTGCTCCAGCAGAAGGGGCACTTTTCTCATCCAGGGCAAAAGGGCAGGTGCTTGAGCACCACTAGGGGTCTATCTGTGCACATGCCTGGTTCGCAGCATGGTACGCAAGTACTAGTGTCTAGAAACGGATACGGGCAGTCAGCACATTCATAGACATCAGCAGGGTGTGAGTTATCAAAGAAATCAGAGCGGAGACTGTTTTAAAACATTTCTATTCACTTAGCTGAATCATTAACCTCATTGGACCTATAGTCTATGAAGCAGCTATTTTAATATTTATATAATCATTATGAATTATAATGTAACTAATTCAAAACTTGGGCATATCAATGCATTTTCAGGAATTTATATGTATATATATTTTAATCTACTCATTAAATAACTAATATTTTTACTCGATCATAGACGACATGCCAAATTTAAATCCTGCTTTCAGTGACAAGTGATAGCTCATCTTGGCCCGTGAGTAAACACAGTAGAACATAGTCAAATCCAAATAGTACAGCAAGCTGTAAAACAGCCGAAGTAGCTTAAATATGCCTATTTGTCAGACTAAGAAAGGAGTCTGCTTCAGTGGTGGACCTTTGTCCTCTTTTTATGTTTTCCAAATGTGTCAAGATTTGGCCCAAATATACCAAAACAATAGGTTCCTTTTTTGGAAACATGCCATGCTCCAGGTAAAATGTAATCTGGATGTGGACCTATAGTGGCCCATATGGTAAATGGTGACTATGGCCCCAACACCACAATACAAGTTCAGGTCACCTTTGGTTGACTTGCAGTATTGCTACGGCTTAATTGTGGCCCAGATCTAGCAAACAGGAGCAGATCGTTCAATTGGCATTATTCCATCCGTAGGTGGGCTAGATTACACTGTGGCAGTGTTTCATACAAATATGGGCCGAAAGTTTGTTTGCCCTGTATGAGCACATGGTGCAAAGAGATGACAGTATGTTTTTTTTATCTTTGTCTTTTCCTCCTGCTCTGTAGGAAGGTGATGTCTGCCCCCAACTTGCTGCGAGTAGGAACGGCAGAAAATGTCTTTGTGGAGTGTCAAGACTGCGAAGGAGTAGACATCAGGGTCGAAATCAACGTGAAGAACCATCCAACCAAGAACAAAAGGCTGGCAACCACATCTGTGACGCTTACCAGCGCAAAACACTTCCAGGCACTGGGACAAATAAGGGTATGTGAAACACTGTTGCTGTGACTTGGCGTCATTTTCTAACATGAACTCCGAGAGAAATGCTCCTCGCACATGTTCGTCCTGCTCCTCAGTCACACACTCATTTCTCTACATGCTGCCATCAGATCCCTGCTGGAGACTTTAGCAAGGACGCCAACCTGAAGCAGTACGTCTACCTACAAGCTCAGTTCCCCGACCGCCTGCTGGAGAAAGTCGTCTTGGTGTCCTTCCAGTCTGGCTACATCTTCATCCAGACTGACAAGACCCTCTACACCCCAAACAGTAAAGGTCAGTTCAATACGACTTCAGCACTGAGGAACTCACCCATATCTCTGCAAGTAGGCCATCATTTGTTCTTTTTTATGAATGACTGCACTGTAAAATAAACCTCTATCTCTCTTCCTGTCAGTTCATTTCAGAATGTTTGCAGTGACGCCCCGCATGGAGCCGGTGGAGAGGGACGAGGAAATTCAAAGCGAAGCTTCCATTGCCATTGAGTTTGTGGTATTGCATTTTAACTTTGCATTTTACAAAACAAAAAGTTATAATTAGAATCAGCTCAATGGCACATCATTTCCTAGCTTTCACCATCATCTCCAACAAATTCTTAGATTAAAATTTTTTTTAAATCTAAGAATTTAGATTTACGTTTCAAGGGATCTGTTGTTACAGCCGTCCCATCACTCATTGTACAAGTAAAGAAACATTGTTGAAATAGTGTTAGACTTCACTATAAGTGGCAGGGTTCAGTGTTAATGGTTGTCCAATGACTTTTATTTTTAGACTCCTGACGGCATCGTTTTACCTCTGGATCCAGTCTCTCTGAAATCAGGGATCCACTCTGGAGATTTCCAACTCGCTGAAATTGTCAGGTTAGTATTTAATTAAATCAAATTAAATTAAACTATTTTAGGCAGCCGTCAGCTTGTTAATCTTTATTAACAACCTGACGACTTTAGTCTATTGGACTGACAGAAATAACAGAACAGTGACAGACTTCATGATTTATTCGAGAGTCAACCTGGGTACTTTAAATGCAGTTTTTCTCATTTTCCGACATTTTATTTCAATTTTTTGCGCGCGTGTGTGTGTGTGTGTGTGTGTGTGTGTGTGTGTGTGCATGCATGCAGCCCTGGACTTTGGAAAGTTGTGGCTAAGTTCCACAGCAACCCACAGGAGAGCTTTTCTGCAGAGTTCGAGGTCAAAGAATATGGTGAGTCCCTTTTACCTCAAGCGTTATTTACTGTAAAACCTAAAAAGCATTCATTAATTTTTACTTCCACAATAAACTTACTTGATATAATACATTTTTCATTTTTTAGTGCTGCCGAGTTTTGAGGTGAAACTGACGCCTTTGAGCTCCTTCTTCTATGTGGACAGTCCGGATCTCACCATCAACATCAAAGCTACGTATGTGAAGGTTCTTGTTTTGTGGCTCTACAGAAAAGAGTTGTCATTAGTGAATTGATTGAATTAGAGGATGTGTTGGAGCTTTTGCTGATTTAGTCTGTTGTCATTGTTCAGTGGTGGATCTAGGATTTTTCTAAATCAGGGGCCATAAAGGGCCCACAATTTACATGAGGGACCAATTAAATATCCAACATCAATGCATCCAGTAAGGTGCACATTTTAGCGTTCCTTATTTACTGTTGGCTCGATAGCTTTAAGCAAAGCCACTTATCATTGAATATATTTGTGTTTCTTGTTCAACCACATTGTGTTCTTCAAAAAAGCTTAGAAAATGTAAAGTCTAAATTTTTTATTTTTGTAAGTATTGTGAGTAACTGACCTTTTTTTCATTATTATTATATATTTTTTTTATTTCTTAAAAAAAAGACCACTTACAGGACATGGTCACTTCAGGGCCCAATCAGACTACCCCTGGATCTGCCCCAGTCATTGTTTTATTTCGTTTTTTTATTTTCTTAGTATACTTCATTATTATCATTTTCTTTTTATTTGTATTAAAGAGTTTATTGATTGTTTCCTTATTTTTGTGAAGCGTCTTTGAGAGCATTGAAAAGCGCTATATAAATCTGATGTATTATTATTATTATTATTATTATTAATGTCACATTTTGATGATCCCAATTTTAACAGTCCAGTTTTTCTTCTTTGTGGTGTGATGGAAATTCATCTTGAGATTTGAAATAATGAAATTCTCAGACTGGAGTTGCCTTTGAGTCTTTATAATAGTAAGCTCTGCAGAGGTTACACAACAAGCACGGGTGCTTAAAATGGAACTGGCCGCAAGTTCACAAAAGCCAGAACTTATACAAAGAGGCGTTTCATAAAACATAATATGAAAAAAGACATGAAAGACATGAGATCATCTGTGTCTGTCCGTCCGCTGTAGCAGTCGGAAGAAAAACATCACCAAATAAGGGCATACACCCTGTTTATCAAGGTCATAGCAGTGAGACACCGCCAAATAAGGGTTCCATCCTGTCAGGTAGACAGTGTCACAGCAGTTAGACACCTGGTCAGGGGGATTTTCCACTACAGTGGGTATAAACCTTTGCTTCTGGTTTTTAGGTATCTGTTTGGTAAAAAGGTGAGTGGCACAGCATACGTGGTATTTGGGGTTCAGCAGGATGATCAGAAGAACAGCTTCCCCAGCTCTCTTCAGAGAATATTGGTGAGCACATACTATAATTCTGTCTGTCAATTTGCCAGTTGCATTGCATTGCATTGTCACATTTCTATCTGCAGATATTAAATATTCATGATGTTCAGAATGAAGCCAGACTGAACAGTACCTCCAACTGTTTGCTTACTGTTCTACTGTGCTACTATACTGTGTTTAATTGTTTTTTTTCTGTGTTATGTCACATTAGATCGAGAATGGTAATGGGGTGGTCCAACTGAAGAGACAGCACATCACACAGACCTTCCAGGATATCAATAAACTGGTGGGGAGTTCGATATTTGTATCCGTCAGTGTGCTGACAGAGAGCGGTAAGAAAGACAAACTGTGAGTTTGTGCCATTTCAGCATGTCTGATCATGTGTGATTCAACAGCTCCAAGGACTTATTCAATGTCATTGACAAATATGCACGCTATGAGCGAAAATATAAACTTCATATAGGATATGTGCATCAGAAATGACCATTTTCATATATCAGTTTAGAATGTGAACAAATGTAATGGGCCTGTGGGTGGGTGTGCGTTTGTGTTTCTGAACAGGTGGTGAGATGGTGGAGGCAGAGTTGAGAGGTATCCAGATTGTCACATCACCCTACACCATCCACTTCAAGAGAACGCCCAAATTTTTCAAACCGGGAATGAGCTTCGATGTTGCGGTAAAGCCCTGACGCATTTTTACACTTATATAAAATGACAGTGACGTTCTATATTTCTATGATGCAACATGAACAAATTATATTCCAGAGGGCAAGCAGTAATTCATACATTTCATATCATGTGTTTATTTATTTGCTGGAGACAGTGCTCATTAATCCACAGACAAAATACTGTAAAAAAGTTAGCTGTATAAGCTAATTTTATCTATCAGCTTTTACCAGGCAACCTGAAATAAAATAAAATTACCTATGTTATATAATTAAAAATATCTATGGATAATATATATGCATTATAAATATTATCTGAACTGACTCAAAAAAAAAAACATGATCAAAACACTAATCCAATTTCAATGTTTGGTTTTGCTTAAAGGGGACATAGCATGCAAATTCCACTTTGTTAGTGCTTCTACACGTTAATGTGGGTATCTGGCATGTCTACCAACCCAAAAACTCTGGGGAAAAAACACTAGCGCGTTTTGTTATAGTTCCTCTAAGTCAGAAACGTCATGCTTGAGCGACTCGATTGAGCTTCCTGGGTTTTGTGTCGTAACAAGGCACTGGAAGTCTCCCTACATGGTCTTGGCCCACCCCCACCTCACCCCCCGTCCCCCCACACTCGTTACGCCGGGTTTACACCGGAGGCAGCGAGGCTGCGAGGCAGCGCAGCGCCGTTCCCAAGCGTGCAGCCGCCTGGCTGTTCACACGGGACGTGCATTTCTCCGCGCTGGTCAGCCCCATAGACTGTATATATAAGGTCAGCCCGCGATTCTGCTTTCTCCGCTTGTTGTTGAATGTCGGGGTTCGGGGGTAAATGATGGTCTTCATAGCCCCCCCCCTCTCTTTCTCTCTCTGTCTGTCTGCTGGTGTGCTTGTAGTGGATGGGCAGAGGGGGACATTTAATTATGTGATTGGGAAAATTAAAACTCCAGGACAACAGAAGGGGAATACAAAGTATGGGATTCATATTTGATAATTTATATCATATAAAATATGTAATTTATATCGTTTAAAATCATGGGGGGAGAGGGGGGAGGGGGGAGCTGGCTCATTAGCATTTAAAGGAACAGGCACTCAAAACAGGTCACTCTGTGGAGGGCTGTTTTATACAGGGTAAAAAGGGTGCTGTTTTAAATGATCCTTGTGGTATTTTGACCAAAGTATGTTACAGACATTTCATTAAGGAACCATATCAACTTGTGGTAAAATGGGCATACAATGTCCCCTTTAAATTATTCACGTGTTTATTTGTAATATATTGTAAGGTGTCTGTCAAGGCGCAGTGAAATCAAATGTATAGTCATTAATATTGTATTATTATATTATTATTATTTCTGTTGTTGTCTTGAGTTTGTATTTTAAAGGTTAGATAATTACTACTCAATTCAACAGGTTAACTATTCCAATCCCACATAGCAAAATTGTTTTGGCCCACACTGTCCCACTGTCATCCAGCCCACATACTGTGTGGAATGATGGCACTTGAGCAGTCCGCTCCTGTTTGCCAGATCTGAGTGGCCCTAATTAGTTTTGTGCTATTTGTGCAATATTCACCATTGTTCTGTTCTGTCTGTTATTGCACAGTACATACACTGCATACAACAGGATGTAATAGAGTTTGTTTGCCCTTAATAAGATGTGATTAACTATATGCTTTGATAATACAGGTGAATATTTCTCATTGTTTGGCTGTTTGTTTCCTTGATGGCAGATTGAAGTCACAAATCCAGATGAAACTCCGGCACAAGGTGTTGCAGTGGTGGTGAATCCAGGTGAGGTGGAGGGCAGAACCGCAGCCAATGGCTATGCAAAGCTTACAGTCAACACAGTGGCCGGAGTTTCAAGACTGACGATCAATGTAAGTGTCTGAAGTTTCTTGATTTTCATTTTTGCTCTTTATACGACACAGTTCGTTTGCAAACAGAAGCTGAAACCTGCATCAGAGCACATTTTTGATTTTCTTTTGCAATTGATTACAATTTGATTACTATCACCCAACTCTGCAGCTCTGTGCAGGTTTCAGATATATTTAGTTTGTTGATTTGGTTCTGTTACTGCTGTCGAGATTTCTTGTAATAATCAAATAATGCAGCTTTAAGTAAGCAAGAACGGATCATAAAGTCCCCCTCTGGTGAAAATCAAGTTAAAAAAAATGTTAACACGTCCCCTTTTTGCCTTTTATATACCATTACCTTTTATCTCGGTGCACATGACAGATAAGAACCCTTGACTCCCATTTGATACAAGAACATTTTTGAGTAAAGTAAGCAGTCAGCTGCATGGCGGAGTATTTCCACCTTTACACTGCAGTTAAGAAATGCCAGTGTAAGAAAAGAACAGATTTAGTGTTTTGTGAAGTCTCTACCTTTAGCCTCAGTGTACCCTCAAGTTTGGCCTGTATCATTGATTACAAAGCCAAAACACTTCATGACGCCAAGGTGCACAACTGAAGTTAAGTCCCTACCACTAACACCTGCTAACTTCTACTGGTAGTTGGTAACCTAAATTGTGCAGAAGATCTTCAAACGTACAAGGGTTATTCAAAACCATGTCCTATATTCTTAAAAACAACAACTATGCTGTGGTTACGCCTGGTGTTCACACCATTTCAGAATTTTAGAGCCTCTAAAACTGAGAAGTTTGGAAACACTGCTGACCCCATTTTAACTCCAAAGCAGTGTTTTAGTCCTAAACGAGCAGAAACAGAGATGTTTGGAAACAGGCGCCTATCACATGACCCTATTCCAGAAGAAAAAACAGACGGCATTAGCCTTGACCCCCAGTGTAGAACGCATCATGGATAATCAATTACAAGTGTTGTTAAATTCTGCATTGTACAATGATACAACCGGTAACATGTGAAGGAAACAATTGATTCCTAGAGCAAGTCCTGTGTCCACCGGCATGTGCATGCCAAGTGTACGTGGTCATGTAATTTTCCTTTTTTACGTGTGTTATTATAGATGGGAATTAAACCTGAAACGAGCCAAAGCACTCACGTTGATAGAGATCATGTTAGTAAAACATAGTAGTATGGATAAAGCCTCAGTAGCTGGAAAAGGCTCCTCCGCCGCAGAGGTCATATTAGCATATTCACCGATCCCAGTCACGGACGTAGGAAGGAAGGTGAAGTGTTACATTTAAGCCATTTTAAGGTGATATGAGGATTTTTTTTATGACAAACTTTTGAATAACAATAATAAGATACAGTTGATTTTGAGGAACAAAGAGTTTTAAGGATATAATAAACTGCTGGAGTAGGACTTCAATGTTTGTCACCAATAGGATGAGATCGGACGGTGCAGAGCTTTTATATGTATTTCTTTATAACCATGTGTGTCTCTAATTGAAGGCCAAGACCAACGATCCTCGTATTTCACTTGAGAGACAAGCAAATGCCAGCATGGTAGCTGTCCAATACAACAATAAAAGCCAAAACTACATCCACATAGGTAAGTCTAAATACCTTCAGATGATAGGACAAGGCTGTGATGATAAAGTACTGTATGTGCCATGAACTATTCAGTGTCTCGCATTCATTGCAAAATATCATTTTTGTAGGTGTGGATACAGCAGAGCTGGAATTAGGAAACAATCTGAACGTCAACCTCATTCTAAAAAAGCAGTCAGATCAAGACAGTGACATCACATACCTGGTGAGAGATGTTTTTCTCTGCCTCATGCCTCGACCTATGTAAAGTATAAACTCCAGTTTTAAGTACTTATGTGTGAATCTGTGCCCCTAGATCCTGAGCAGGGGTCAGTTGATCAAACATGGCCGTTACAGGACAAGAGGCCAAGTGTTGATTTCCCTGAATATTGAAATCACCAAAGACATGCTGCCATCATTCCGCATCATAGCCTATTATCATCTAACTGACAATGAGGTGGTGTCAGACTCCGTGTGGGTGGATGTCAAGGACTCCTGCATGGGTTCGGTAAGACTCACGTCACTGATTTACAGAGTTAAACTAATTACGAGAAGAAACAAGACAAGCAGAAAGTGAAAAAGTTGGTTCTGTACTTTTGGGATATATTTCTATGTGTTTTTCATCAAGCACAAAACTGCTCGTCTCCTTTATTCATCGCCCTTCCCTTCATGTTTAGCTGAAGCTGGAATCTTCGAGTCCTGCTGCGTCCTACGAGCCTCGCAGCATGTTTGAACTGAAGGTCACCGGAGATCCAGAGGCCACGGTGGGACTGGTAGCAGTGGACAAAGGCGTCTACGTTCTCAATAACAAGCACCGCCTCACCCAGAAAAAGGCAATTTCTTTATTCTATCGTTATCAGTGGAAATATTTCAAAAGGTGGTTAATTTGAACAATGATGTAAAAAAAAAAAAGCCCTTTTTAAGTTCTCAGTATAGGTTGTTTCAGACATGAACTCCGAAGTTTGCCTTTCATACTGAATGAATGATGCAGGAGGAAATTCTCCGCTTAGACGTGTTCACAACAGCACAGAAATCTCTGAAGCGTTCATGTGAGGGGTGGCGCAGCAGGCAGGATGTAACGTATTCATCCGGCTGCAGAGATCTCGTGTTTTTGTCTACAGCACATCGACAGTGGCATCGGCCCTTATCACCAAAAGCTCTCTTGAGATCTTCATCTGTGTCTTCTACGTGTGTGGCACCGCTTTTTCATCTTGAGATATTTGTTTTTTTCACTTTTGCATCTGTCACGTGTTAGAAGGGTAATCAAAACGCCCATTCGTTTGCCGGTGAACCTTCAGAGGATCTCTAGCTCCGAGTCTCTTACTTACACATTTGCGTTCTCACATACAGCCGCGCTGGAGAAGGTCAGAATATCTCGTAGTCAGTCCATGTGTGTAAGCATCTCAGTTTGGAGGGTCACAATTGCTCCGCCAAAGCCCAATATATGATAGTCTAGTAATTATAGTACCAATACAAATGAAAATAGAAAGTGGTTATTTATTTGTCATTAATAGAAAAGTAAAAAAATTACCAGATGGGCCTTAATCCACATTTGGACCAAAGAATAACAATTTCTGCTCATGACCGTTCCTCCAACAAGTTTGGTGGAAATTGGTTCAGTGGTTTTGCATGATGTTGCTGACAAAAATATCCACCAACAAACAAACCAATAGACACAGGTAAAAACATAACCTCCTTGGTGGAGGTAATAATGTACATGTATAGTGATGAATATCCAGTATACTGTAGTTATCTGTCATGCTGCTGATGCACTTTATAAATACATCTTTCTTCTGGTGATTCAGAACTTGATTTATTTCCTTAATTCCGCAACTTTGTATCCCTGTGTGTAAATGACTTCCACTGTTCAGGTGTGGGACATTGTAGAGAAATACGACACAGGCTGCACACCCGGCGGAGGGAAGGACAGTATGAGTGTGTTCTACGATGCCGGCCTGTTGTTCGAGTCCAGCACTGCCTCTGGGACTCCCTACAGAACAGGTGACACAGATTTTCTCTCATTTGTTTTCCCTTCTCACATTAGACTGATTTCATCCAACCGTCAAGATCAAAGTCAAACTATATCCTCTGTCAGTGGCTCTGTTTAACATTTAGTCTGTGTTGCATTTCCAGAGAGGAAATGTCCGGTCCTCACCAGGAGGAAACGATCTCCCACTATAATGCACGTCACGACCAGCTTATGTAAGAACCACAACTCTAAACTATCTAGTCCACACATGACTATTTGAATTTTGAATAAAAGTGAACGGCCGTAATGTGGATAAGACTGACTTGACTAGTTTATGTATCTGTTTCTAATTTGTCTTAATTTAAAATGCTTTATTCCAAACAGCTCCCATTTCATTTTGTACTTCATCCCTTCTCACCTCTGTCTCTCCTCAACCCTCTTTCCAGTGAGTCATTATGACAATGAACTGCAGCGTGAGTGCTGTTTGGATGGCATGAGGGAGACCCCCCTGTCATACACCTGTCAGACGCGCAGTGAGTACATCTCGGACGGTGCATCCTGTGCTGAGGCTTTCCTGCACTGCTGCACAGAGGTGGAGAACCTGCGAGACGAGATGAAGCAGGATCAGCTCAACTTGGCCCGCAGTAAGAGATGGGTGATGAGGGAAGGGGGGAAGAGGGCTGGGTGGGTCATCCACGGCCAGACAAGAGATTGTACATAAAGATGGACGACACGTCTCCGCTTTCTCCCACTATTTAGAAATTCAAATCCAAAATGTCCAGAATACAAACGCTGCCATCTTGTGCATTTGGAATCAGAGTCTGAGCAGTAGCGATCAGGGGTAGGAGCCACGCGCTCAACCAATCACGAATCAGTCATAAAAGAAGTAATGTATTATTTTTAATCAGAAAAATTACAACTTGAGCAAAGATCAGTGTGATAAGAACTACCTAAAATGAGAAACACAATTTATTTGACGTGTAGTTCGTTTGATCCATGTTATTGCCAAAAACTCTTTTGACATCTTCGTCGGTGTCTTCTACGTTTGTGACACAGATTTTTCATCCAGAGATATTTGTATTCTTTTAGTTTTCTTCATTTTTGCATCTGTCGCGTTTAAGAAATGTCATCAACACAAAAAGCAGCTCTAGAGACCAGATTTATCCCGTATACTGCAGCCAGCCACCAGGTGGCGACCGAGACCGGCTTCACTTTTGTGTCCATTTTTATATAAGATCTATGGGTCAGACTGGTGGTTGTGAGACAATCAAAGTGGTAACCTTCCTTGTTAATGACTCTCCAGGTGAGGAGGACGACAACGATGACATGGACAGCAATGAAATTGTTTCTCGCACCAAGTTCCCTGAGAGTTGGCTGTGGTCAGAAATCAAACTGCCTCCTTGCCCGCCACAAACACCGAACTGGTGAGGCAATGTTGTGCCATAATGCATTAAACGTTATACCATAAAATGGTGTGCCTTTCGGCATTCAATAAATTTGGTTATCAAAATAATATATATAATATTATATTATATTAATATTTTATTATTAATATTAAATAATAACTTTAATTGATTAAAGTGTTATTGGGTGAAAAGATAGCCAAGATATTGATTAAGTCTCATAAAGGTTCTAAATACAAATCTGAAACTTAACAAATTAACAATTAAATTAATAACTATAACCAAAATTACCATATAGATAGTTAAGTTGAAGGATATGGAGTTCTTGACAGTGTAGAGGTTGGCAAAATTCACATATGCAACATTAAGGAAAACATTTATTATGAATATAATAAAGTATAAAAACACAAATTACTGACGGTGTACTTACTAAACAAAGACAGGTATGTGAGTATGCATGTGTGTGTGTCTGTGTGAGTCAGCGTGCTTTCAAAATGGCGGCTGGCCAAAGAGATAACACCCTTTCCCCCCCTATGTGCTTCCAAAATGGCGGCTGGCCACTCTGAAGAAAACACCCTTCCCCCCCTATTGGAATCTTTACGACATGTAGCAGGGGTCAGAGCTAATTAGGTGAAGGAATATGCATGTGTCTGTGTGTGTGCCAAATTAGACAAAGTTACTAGATTGGATGCAACAAAGACTGTGAAGAGCATAACAGACTAACATTACTTTCTCAATAACTTGTAACCAAAATATCACAACACCACAAATCAAACTTATAAACATCACACAGAATCGAATAAACAGTCTTGCTTCGCCTAGTATAATTATTAAGCCCAGTTGTGTTAGCCGTCCGTGGAAAGGGGAAAAAGAGTTGCTGTGCAGTTCGCAGTTCTGTGAAGTCGTCTTGCTGGTTTCTGTCTCCGGCCTTAGTGATTCTGTTGAGCTGTGCAGCTCAGTTGCTGGCTGAAGTTTTCAAGCAGGACATCGAGTCGCTGCTTGAAGGGTTGGTAGAGCTTGGAGGTTTCCTTGGTGAGATGAGCTGGAAGCTGCACCTTTGCACTCCTCTCGAAGAGTTGGATGAGAAGAGAAGATGTGAGCTGGAGAAGAGGCTCGACAGCCTTCCCTCCTGTGGAAGGATTGTTGGAAGAGGCAGGAAGAGACAGAAGAGACAGAAGAGGGGGAGAACAGGCCTTATATTGGCCCGGTGACCTCACAGGTCATGGGGTCCAGAGTGACCAATGGGAGTTGAAACCTGTGTCCCTGGGGGGGTTTTCACACCTCTGTGTGACATTGATGCCCCCTGGGAGACTGAGTCCTGGAGGAACATGCGGCTTCAGACTTTTGACTGAACATGTGATACCGAAGTGTTGTCTCACAAAAACCAGGTCCCAACAGCAACTAAAATAGACATAAAAAAATACTATACTTTGTTCATGACACCACCAACGTTGAAAACCTCTCTGAGTCCTTGCACTTTTTTTTGGGGGATTCAGTGACTCCACATCCTTTATGAAGGGCGTTCCTTTGCAAGACTCAATCACAACCTGGCAGTTCACTGGCATCAGTCTTTCAAGAACCCACGGTGAGGACTCGGTGAATTTTTGTCGTACCACGATCATCTTAAATCTCTCTCATCCCCCTATTTCTTTCTTCTCTGTTTCACCACTTCTTATCCTTCTCATCGTTAAGGAATCTGCATTGGCGAACCATTGGAAGTGATTGTCTGGAAGCCATTCTTCATCGATCTCAGACTGCCCTACTCTGCTGTCCGTGGAGAGCAGCTGGAAGTTAAGGCGATCCTCCACAACTACAGCCCTGATGTTATCACAGTAAGTCTGAGCGCGATGCTTTGTTGTTTCAGGATGGAGTCAATGAGACGATGATCATTTTTCTCACTGATGTCAAAGAAAGCAAAAGTAGATATTTAAGTGATTGTTTCTTCTGGCTTTCATAGGGTTTTTGTGGGATCTTAAAAAGTCTAAGAAAGTCTAAAATTGGTTGAATTTTAGGCTGTAAAGGGTTTTAAATGTGGTAAAATGCAACATTCTAAGTCTTAAATATGTTTAGGTAGGTCATTTAATTCTAAATCAGTTGCACTTTAAGATTACCATTATTCATTTCTGAGAGAAATGTTTTGGCTTCATGCATAGTTTCTAATATCTCTATCTGTGTAGTTCTTTCTCTGTGATGTAGATATTAGCACGCTCTAATAAAACTACAAATAAGACCAACATGGGACTGATAGCTGAGTCTACGAACACCTTGGTCAGAGTTTGTCACAGTACACTGATACTGCCTGTAGTTTGTGAGATAGTTTGGTGTTTCCAGGGTTATTATCTACTCTGCTACTTCACTTTATCTTCAATTATGGGGAAGTATAAATAATTCTGTGACTCCAATATTCCTTTGTATCTGTCGTAATTGACATAAGTCTTAAATTTCATTCATTATGATCTTAAAAAGTCTTAAATCTTACTTGTAAAACCCTGAAGAAACCCTGGATAAGTGCAGTAGTGGCTGACATTGCTCCTTCTCATTCTCAAGGTCAAAATGTTCTTTTGTAAAACAATTTCAACCATTAAATTGTTGTTAATTTCTTTTATTTACATCAAAGTGTGCCTGAAATTGTCAAATATGAGAGGAATCATTGAAGAAGAATCCCCATCTTCTTGAGGCAGATCTTTGACCGACTGCACATATACCTCACTCATTGATGTATCTTTGTGTCTTTCCCAAGGTGCGTGTGGATCTGATTGAGGAGGAGCATGTGTGCAGCGCGGCTTCTAAACACGCAAGGTATCGTCAGGAGGTCAGAGTCGGGCAACAAACCACACGATCTGTCCCCTTCGTCATCATTCCCATGAAGGAAGGACAATTCCGCATTGAGGTCAAAGGAGTTGTTAAAGGGTCACATCTCAATGATGGAGTCATGAAGATGCTGCGGGTGGTGGTAAGAGAAACACACTCTGTAAAATACCTCTTTCACACCACATTTAGCAGGTGTAAGCAGGTATTTAAAGGCAGGTAAACCTGCTACAAAGGTGAATGACACCTTTCCCATTGCCAGAAGAGGAGTTTGCCTTTTTTCCCCCCTGGTGCATCATGTTCTACGTCACAAACTCCTGCTGTCTTGCGAAATTGGCACGTTCAACCGGGTATCACCTGTCCATCACTGCCAGTCGGATCAAACCCATGTCTGCTGCAGAGCCATTTGACTCGGGAGTGAATAACGATTGTATCCATTCCCATTACAGGCAAAAGCCAGATGTTAGTTGGAGTTTGGGGTTTTGAGATGTGTACGCAAGATGCAATAACCGCATAATAGGTCGGGGCAGTAGTGAGACCTTAATGGAGTCAGTGGGCACGTCATCAGTGACAGAAGTGGCGAGGAGTACTGTAGACAAGCTTTGTGACCAGGCTTGGAATTATTTGTATGATGTGTTGTTGATTTTTCTGTCTTGATCTTAACATTTGCTAAATGTTGATCTCCTTGAGGGTCTCCATCTTTGTTTATGTTTACCGGAAGTGGCAGAACCTTAGCAAGTATAACGCTCACCATGCAGCCGGTTGCCTACATGTACTCGACCTGAGGCCTGTTACTATGTGATGTGAATGTATGTGTGGCTGCTTTCAGCCCGTTGCAACCAGTGTAACCTGAGTTTTTGTACGTAGCCATTTTCATTTTTAACATATCCTGCTCTCATTAGGTGTGTCAATATCATTCCCAATAACTCCATCGGGCTCAATAAAGGCATTCCCCCCCTACCATCAAATCTGAAGGGCAAAGGCCCAGCCAAAATCAGATGGTCTGATCTGTGAAGGATTTCCTTTTTGTGTCACCAGCGTGTCCAGTTCTTACCATCTCATCGTTAGCTACTATGGCTGCGCTTACTGCGCAGCCTTTCAAAATGCAACATCAACTGAGAAAAAGAACCAGACCAATAAGGATTGAATATTTTAACAGACAAACCATTCTGTATTTTATTGTAAACCAGCAATAAAATACTTTATATTACTTAAAAAGTAGTTGTGATTTGTAATGTTTGTTTCTGCTGTTTTTTTTAACAGCCAGAAGGTGTTCTGGTTAAACAATCACAGATTATAACACTAGACCCCCCTAACAAAGGTGTCGGTGAGTTTACCACATAAACAGTTGCATTTGATAGTAATGTAGTAATATTGTGTTTTTATTATTACTTGAATTCATCATGTTTCTCTCTTCAGGAGGTACACAAGTGGAAATTATCAACAGTGGAATCCCAAAGACAGATTTGGTTCCAAACACACCTACTAGCACACAGATTTCTGTGACAGGTGGGATTATGGTACATTTGGACATGTCGTGTATCGCATGCCCGTAAAATGAATTCATGTTTATTTGCTTGTTTCTTCCTTGATTTAAAGTGCTTTGGTTTTTCTGTTGGTGTGTGTGCCTGCAGGGAGGGAAAACATTGCTCCAATGGTAGAGAACGCAATTAGTGGGCAGTCGATGGGCAGCCTTATCTACCAGCCAGCAGGCTGCGGAGAGCAGAACATGATCCACATGACCCTACCTGTCATTGCAGCCACTTATTTGGACAAAACCAACCAGTGGGAGGCTGTGGGCTTTCAGAAACGAAACGAAGCCCTCCAGCATATCAAGACCGGTAAGATCACTCAGATGTATTTACTCGCACATACCTAATTTTACTGTGGCTGAAGTGGTATCAAAACAAACAAGACACAACATGCTACCCCTGCTCCACATATCCGAGCTACAACACTCAAGCTGTTTTCAGACATGAACTCAATGTATGGCACCACTTTTTCATCCTGAAATATTGGTACTCTTTTTCTCATTTTGTATCTTTTGCGTGTTAGAAACGTCATCAACCCACCAACTCACTTGCAGTGAATCCTGCAGAGGATTTCTTGCTCACATCAGCTCATTTTAACTTTATCCAGAGCTTTTACTCAGAGGCTGGCAGGAGAAACTCTGGAGCCTCTCACTCTGACATTTGCGTTCTCACATACAGCCCCGGAGAACATCAAGGGATTATCTGGAGTTAGGTTCAAGGCTGAAAGCAGCTTAACACATAGACACAGACACAACTAAGGTTTTCACCCGGTTTTTACAAACAAAACTGCCATCAGTTCTATTCAGTAAAAGCATTGTGTGTTTTGTTTGTGTCCAGGTTACCAGAACGAGCTTGCCTTCCGTTAAACTGATGGCTCTTTTGCTGTATGGGCCAAAAGCAAAAGTAGCTCCTGGTGAGGCATCATAACATCTATGAAGTCATACGTAAACATCCTCTAATATGTAATGTAATGTCTCCTAACGTATATTCTACTATACTGTGAGAGGAAGGGTGTATTTCATTAGCAAATTTATAGAACTGAACAATTACCCCCTCTCCCCTCCCTAAGGCTGACAGCGTACGTTACCAAGGTGTTCGCCATGGCCAACAGTCTGGTGGCAGTGCAGAGCAACGTGATCTGTGACGCTGTGAAGTTCCTGATTCTCAACGCGCAGCAACCCGACGGCGTGTTCAGAGAAGTCGGAAGTATGTACCACGGAGAAATGATGGTGCGTACACTAATTTCATCAACATCAGTCTTCAACTTAAGGGAGATGAAGAACAACATTACAAATGTTATAACCATATACAAATAGAATTAAATTTGTGCATATGCGTGTGTGTAGGGTGATGTGCGTGGCTCCGATTCAGAAGCCTCCATGACGGCCTTCATCCTCATCGCCATGCAGGAGTCACGGACTCTATGTGCTGCCACTGTTAGTGTGAGTACCTGCTATCTTGTATTTCTTCATTTACTTACTTCTCATTATGAAACCTTTGGCTGAGCCCTGCCCCCCTTATTTACTACTGCCACTGCTGTCAACCTTCCTGTTCTTGCACGGCACATACAGTTACAATAATACTTGTGGCAGATTTACTGCTCAAAAAGTACATTTACTTTGATACTGTAATTAAGTTTATTATTAAGTAGATTCATTTTCAGGTACTTTTCACTTTTAGGGTCAGGGTTACCACACACTACACGTATCAGCAAATAACTGTACTTTCTACTCCTTGCAATGCATTGTGTAACATGTTGTATTATAGTGATTCCCCTCATCCTCTTTTTTTCTCTCCTGATGCCCAGAGTCTTCCAGGCAGTGTAGACAAAGCGGTGCAGTACCTGGAGAGGCGTTTGGACAGCCTCACCAACCCATATGCTGTTGCCATTACATCGTACGCCTTGGCCAACGAAGGCAAACTGAACCGAGAAGTCCTCTTCAAGTTCGCTTCTCCAGGTGCTGCCACACAACAATATTATATGGATGTGCAGTAACAAATATAAAACACATCCACAATTAATTAGAGCCCGAACAACATTGATATTATGGGAAGATTTAAGCCAAAAATATAACACATACCTCTGCCAAAGCCCAACAGTCCCATTGTGAAACTGCATTAAAGTTCACTAGATCCAGATTTTTATTTGCATCTTCACCAAATTACAAAGACTCATGACTATTAGTCCCCTAAAAAGTCTGATTGGTTTCATCCAGATCCATGGATTATTCTCTGAGATATCAACAAAAATATCCAAGTAAAAAAAAGCCCCAAATCACGTTAAAGTAAAGTAGAAAAAAAAAAACTTGATCAGTCCCCCGATCCAACTCTGCACCAAAATTCATTATTTTAATAGTTTCTTTCTTTTGTCATGCCCCGCCTCTCCACACAATTTTTAATGAAAATCAGTTGAGTGTTTTTTGCATAATCCTGCTAACAATTAAACAAACAAAAAATATTGTTGTCTGTAAAGTATATATATTTTATAGTTGAATATCAAGTCTTATTTCAGAAATATTTAACATAAATGTACATTTTAAAAACTAAATGTCAAATATCTGTATTTGCCTTAAAAATCCATTATAAATTGGATTTTCATGTAAATAAGCCTGTATTTGCTCACATTTTCCAATTCCTCCTATTTTTATTTAATTTTTTAATCAAAATTAGATATTCTAAGTCACTGAAGTTTGTCACAAGTTCTTCTTTGTATTAAAAAGTTGCTTTGTCTGTTTTTTCCCCTCAGAGCGGTCCCACTGGCCTTCACCTAAGGGACGTATTTACACACTGGAGGCCACAGCTTACGCTCTTCTGGCTCTGGTCAAGGTCGGGGTAAGCATGTCCCACTTACAGTATGTGTGTTTGACCAGCATGTCGAGCTACACACAATAACAGTCACAAGCCATGCCTCCTCATTAAAAGGCTGGAGGGAGTATTAGGCTAGTGCAGTGCCTGTTTTATAAAATAACAATTTGGAATGGGCTGATCAGAAGTTACAGGGAACTTCTCTGAGGACTAACCCTAACCCTGTTCTTGTACAGTAAAAAACATTGCTAACCATTGATAATCGATTAGTTGTATCAGGCGAGCGCCAAGTCTCTGCAAGGAAGAATAGCCATGATAGAAAAAACAAATTTATATGGTGGGTTTCTGAAAACCCAACCAAAACCGATCACAGAGACTTCAACCCTTTTCTCCCCCTCTGTTTATAAAGGCCTTCGAAGAAGCCCGACCTATTGTGAGATGGTTCAACCAACAGCAGAAGGTGGGCGGAGGATTTGGATCAACTCAGGTAACAAAGCATTCTCTCCATATGCACCTCTAGCTAGTTATCATGCATTTGAATTGTCATTCATTCATTCAACCTTTACTTTAACCCGGGATTACATTTAGGTTGATACCTCATTTACAAAATAGCTGAGTACAGAAAATTAACAAAATTACAGTTCATGAAATGTTATTCAAAGCAAATTAATCAATTAAAACCAATGAATCAACTACAACAAGAAAAGCTGGAGGTAAAATGAGATTGACAACTTAAATTGCCCCAAGGATTAAATTGAGTTGAACTTTAGATCTTACTTTATGTTGTGTAAATGAATCTGGACCTATGAACAATATCTTTGGTTTTTAAAAGTGTTATTTTCTCCCCCTCGCTCTTTCTCTATCTCCAGGCTACCATCATAGTGTACCAGGCTGTAGCAGAGTACTGGGCCAGTGCTAAAGAACCAGAGTACGATCTGAATGTGGATATCTTGTTGCCGGGCAGGTCAAAGCCTGAAAAGTTTATCTTCAACCAGGAAAACAGCTATACCACAAGAACATCTAAAGTGAGTACACACTCTCACACACAAACTTGCATGTTGCTTTTCTTTTTGTTTCCTCTGCTGATCCAGTGTGTGTGTGTGTATTTTATATCCTCAGATCAATAATATAAACCAGGATGTGAAAGTGACTGCCACAGGATCAGGAGAAGCAACAGTGACAGTAAGTAAAAAAAAAAAAAGTTTTGTTCTATGCTCTATCATCTGGTGTGTATCTGTTCTTTATTGATCCCAGATCCGACCAGATACATTTTTAACCTAGTGTCAACAAAGCTTGTACGACAAAAGCCCATTTATGTGATATTTTCTGTGTGACAGATGGTGTCGCTGTATTATGCTCTACCTAAAGAGAAGGAGAGCGACTGTCAGACCTTCAACATGTCAGTGCAGCTCATCCCAGGTAATTTGTCTCCTCATTTTTATTTGTTGTGATCATTTTTCATTTTCTCTGTTTGTCTCCTTGTATGCGTCTATTTTGTTTGTGTAACTGCAAACTGTGTTTTTCCTGCTGCGTCGCCATCATTCTGCCAAGTTGTTTTTCTTTATGAGAGAGGATTTAATGCTTGTGTGTTATCTTGCTTTTCCAGACAAAATGGATGAGAAGATATACAAGCTGAAAATAGAGGTTTTGTAAGTACAATAGAGAAACAATACTGACTGAAGTGTTTTTCATATTGTTTTAACTGTCTCGTTTAATTGATCATTGTACATTTCCTACACAGATATAAGGACAGGGAGCAAGATGCAAGCATGTCAATCTTGGATATCGGTTTGCTGACTGGCTTTACCGTCAACACTAATGACTTGGACTTAGTAAGAGCTTTTACAGATACACACATACCCACATGGAGCCAATGTGAGAAAGGAGATGTTTAATGGTTTTGAAAGGTGTCTGACACGGTTTGTTTGTGTGTGTGTGTAGTTGTCTAAAGGACATGCCCGCACTATTTCAAAATATGAGATGAACACTGCCCTGTCAGAAAGAGGCTCACTGATCATCTACCTGGACAAGGTAAGACGTAAGCCTTTCTTCCCCCTTTCCCCTTTTTCTCTAGACCTTGTTCTGTCTCTACATCACATTGGCTTTAAATTTCTCCGCAGGTTTCTCACACACGACCAGAGGAGATCACATTTAGGATTCACCAGCCGATGAAAGTGGGCGTCTTACAGCCAGCCACTGTTTCTGTCTATGAATATTATGACCGTAAGCCTCAAACACACTTAGAATGACAGTCAGTAGAGCACTTACCTTCCCCAAGGCCTAACAGTCGCCAAAATTCAATCAAGCTGCACCAAATTGCACACACTCCAAAACATGTCCTATCAAGTATTTAATGTTGATTTTCACTGATGTAAGCCACTGTATATTTGTTTTCCATTGCAGAGAGACATTGTGTGAAATTCTATCATCCAGAGAGGAAAGCTGGACAGCTACTGAGGCTCTGCAGAAATGATGAGTGCACATGTGCCGAAGGTAAACAGGGTGGTGTCTCTTTGAAGACAAAAGCCATCCATACATCCATCCACTATCTATACCCCTTATCCTTTGAGGGTCACGGGGGGGGGATGCTGGAGACAATCCCTGCTGACGTTGGGCAAGAGGCAGGGTACACCTTGGATAAATCAGGGGCCAACATATAGAGACAACAACCGTTCACACTCACATTCACACCTACAATCTCCTGCTTAACTTTCGACTGTTGGAGGAAGCCACAGTAACCGAAGAAATATCACGTAAACACGGGGAGAACATGCAAAGACACGCTCAACACATGACACTAATGTAGTGCTTTCATCATCCTCCATTGTCTGTTACCTGCAGCCTTTTAGTATCTCACCTCATTCAATTTGGATGAAGATTAAATGTGGTCGTGGAAAGTGGCTCATAGTAAATCTCCAGAAGCTGATGTCTCCGATCGATGCATCCATACACCAACACATGTTCTCAATTAATCAAGTCATCACTTGTGTATTTACTTTGTGCTTATTGTTTATTTCCAGAGAACTGCAGTATGCAGAAGAAGGGCAAGATCAGCAATGATCTGCGCACAGAAACATCTTGTGAGACTACTCCTACCAGCAAAATAGATTTTGGTAAGATGCACTAAAAATGGTCTGCACTTGAGTTGAGATTTGTTTAAACCTGAACATATTGTGTGTTTGTGTAAGTGAGTGATTGTTAAATAATCAAATAAGTGAGGTAACAATCTGCATCTTGTCTGTCCTCAGTGTACAAAGTGAGACTGGAGAATTTCACAGATGGTTTGTCTACTGACATTTACACAATGAGGATATTGGAAGTGATCAAAGAAGGTGGGTATTTATCTCCTCTGTGAACCATCGGGAATTTAAATCACCTTGTGTTTTATTGAATATATTTCTACGGCCGTTTTCACAGAAAGTTTGCACCAAGGTCCAAAACCAGGATCATGTCTTTTCTACATTGTTTGCATTTGATCTGTTGTTTTGGTTTCTGATTTTTTTGTAATGTCCTGTCGCCATCACCTATGTGGGCTGTCTGCCTCTACTTCATTTTGATGAGTTTGTAGACAGACCTGCTGTCAGTTCGGCAGGTGGAGAAAATGAATGAAACAGTTGATTTCATTCATTTCGTTGCCACAGTAATATCATTAACGTATTACTAGCAGCATTACAAACTTCAGGCACGATATTATTGGTACTAGAGACTGCAAGCATTCCTGCAAGCAGCTTGCACTTCTTTGTCTGTCCTCTATTCTTTAATGCCATCTCAACTTTGACAAAAATTTGGTCCATTGGTTCAGACCCTGGTCTGATAACTGCTATTTTGTTTCTGGACTAAACTGAAAAGTCAGATGTGTCCGGACGAAAAAGGGTAGGTGTGAAGAGGTGTAGGTGGCATAGCTACACCTGAACTGAGTGAACTTGTAAAACATGTGCCATCAGAGAAGTTTGCCTTTGTGTTTTTTCCGTGGTGCGTCATGTCTGACGTCACAACCAACACATGAGGTGCTCTCTCATCTTGCTGTCTTACCAAATTAGCGCGTTCACCCGGCTGCCATGTTTTCATCACTGCTGATAAGAGCCTCGTAAAACCAGTGTCTACTGCTGAGTCGTTTGCCCTGGAAGTGAATACAGATTGAATCCATTCCCATTGCAGACAAAAGCCAGACATTAGTGAAAATGTTAAGGTTCTTTTTGACCAGTTGAAGTTCACCCGGCAACAGACAGTTGAAAAGGGGCTCTTTTTTTTTCTGCATTGTTGTTTCTGTAGGCACACAGAGCAATAATTGGCCATTTAAAGAAAGCATATTTATTTAGATTTGGGCAGAGGGGCAGATGAAAAGATTGATTTCTGTTTGCAAAGTAGAAAACTACCCCTAGCAGCAGGCTAACCTAGCTTGCATCGCCAGACAAAAAAACAGTGGGGGTACAGCCCAGCACCTGCATGTAAACCCCCATTAGACCCCCAACATGTCTCACTTTTCATTTATGTTACAAATCTCCTTTAGCTCTCCATTCAATCCTCAAGCATCTTCTCTCATTTATTTCAAATCGCAGGAAGTTTCGATGTGGGTCCTCAGGGGAAAGAACGCACATTCCTGAGTTATCCACACTGCAGGAAGTCTTTAGATCTGTGCAAAGACAGAACGTACCTCATCATGGGCACGTCAAAAGATATTCACAGAGACGAACAACATCAATTGTAAGTTTCTTTGTGTTTAAACAACTGCAGCTCCCATGTTATCTACTGTTTCTGCACTTTTTCGACATCATGTTCCATGATATTTTCACATGTGGTATTTCACTCTGCTCTCCACAGGTACCAGTACGTGCTCGGGGAAAGAACCTGGATCGAGTACTGGCCCAAGGAAGCCGAGTGTCAAGTCGAGGAGCACAGACCAACGTGTTTGGGCTTGGAGGAGATGGTCCAGCAGTACGAGCTCTTTGGATGTCAGCAGTAGCGTAACACGAGAGAAAACGCTTTCCTTTTTAAATCATTTTTATTTTCTGCTGTAAGATGTGAAGGATTTAAACCTTATTACGTGCATTGTGTTGATTAAAATGTAATGGTCTTCATCTCATTGTCAGTGTCTTTTTTCAATCAAACTCTGTAATCTGCTGTGATGTGGAATTTAAGACAACTCACACACTATGGATCAATTAATATTTGCAGCAGTAATAACAGACAGTTTTACTGTAACTGAAATGCTGTGCTTCTACTGGCTAAATTGGTTAACAAGAAAATCTGGTCAAACAAATACTGTGAATAAAAATGCAATGGGAATGTGATGCAGCAGCCTCTCATAAAATTCAAATGAACATTAAATTAGGTGATTCAATTGTTGGACAAGTATTAAGGTGACGTGTT